>NC_072484.1:50742500-50877500 GCF_027574615.1 Eptesicus fuscus | reverse complement strand
ACTGTTATTTCTGATAACATTTTAAAGAAGACCAATTTTCTAACAAATGACATTTTTGTTGCAGTCAGATGTTTTCCATTTATGGAGAGCCATCTCTTCAACATGCAGACCAGTGTTCTCCTTCACTCAGTGGGGCTCTTTCTGTATCAGCCAGAGACCCAAATCAAAGTAATAAACACCATCTTTTCTTTGCTTCACATTGAGCACATGATGTGGGCCATTTAAAGAGGGAAATCATGGTCTTATTACATAGACCACAAGGCACAAAATTGGGTAAAAAATAATCTTTGGTTATCATTGGTCCAACTGAGACCCTGTCTTATTTTATTTGTCCATTCAATAATATAATGAATGTCTGTGAACTTGCCATCAGACATGAAAACTAGAACATTACATTCCAGGTGTTAATTTAGCTCAACTTTGTATTTCCAGCTAAGAATGATTACATTCTCTGATTTTTTTTTCATTCTCTGTTTTCATCAACTCCAACAGTTGGATCTGTTGGATTAAACAGTTTTGATTTTAATCACGTCTTTGAGGCATTAGATACTTTTGACAAGCAGAGCACAGTAAATAAAGCTGTGCTGAGACTTGAAGCCTGAGTGCTATCACCAGCTAAGTAAGTTAAGAGCCTGATTCAGTAGTCTCTGAGCATGTCTGATTCAATACAGAATTTCCACAGAAATTTAATTGTCTCATCATTCAGACATCAACTATATTATGAACAGTAAATCGCACTGCACAAGTAAAAGAGCTCCATGTACAGAGAGATTTTCATTGATCTGATGAAGAATCCACGCTTCTTTGAGAAAGGTGCCCCACCTCTGATGTGGTCTTTGGGGCCCTCCAGATTTAGACAGAGCACTTAAGCTTTTACTGGTTTTACATGACTATGTTCTATGTTCTATGCAAGCTTTTTTTCTTCTGTTTGATCAAAAGAGGGATCTTAAGAATTCACTGAAACTTAGAAATATGTTTATTTAGTGCTATTACTATGAGTACTTATCCTATATAATAAAAGCCTAATATGCAAATTGTCCCCTTGACCAAGAGTTCGCTGGGAGTTCGACAGCTCAACCAGTCACTATGATGCGCACTGACCACCAGGGGGCAGATGCTCCGACCAGTAGGTTAGCTTGCTGCGGGCGCTGGTGGGCTGGACTGAAAAGTGAGCTGTGAGATGAGAGCCATCAGGAAGCTCCCAGGGTTTGGCCAGAGCCCTGGGAAGAGGGAGGTGGAGGCAGGAGCCAGGAGGGACCGAGTGGTGCAGGAGGCTGCTACGCATGATCCAAGAGCCGTGGACTGCACGGCCCTTGGCAGCCAGTGGTGTTCTCAGTGCACAATTTATAATCTTCAGAGCTGCTTCTTTTTATTTGTTAAATTTCATCAACTAATCCAGGAGAGTGGGTAGCACCATTATGGGGAAACGGGCCAGGCATGCCTGCCTGAGGCCAAGAGGCAGCCTCGGGCTCCCGGGAATGCAGCAGAGAAGGGGGCAAGGCTGAGTCGGAGAAACCGAGTCCAAAACTTGAAAGGAAGCAGGAGGCAGCGAGGGGCAGAGGACGACAGCTGCGCAGGGGCCTAGAAAAGCTGCTGGGTGGGAGTAGCCAAGGAGCCCAGTGCCTCTCCCACAGGACAGGCTCCACGTCCCTCCCTCCCTCCTCCTCCCCGTGACCTGTCACCCCAGCTCTCCTCCGAGGCCCTGCCTGGGCTGGCCACACAGATGCTCCGACCAGTAGGTTAGCTTGCTGCTGGGGTCCAGCCAATTGGGACTGGGTGACATGGGGCCAGACATGCCCTGGATCCCTACTGCAGTCCCTCCTGTGGTCCCTCCCTGGCCACTGACCCCAATAGGCCCCGATCAGGACTGGGCAAGATGTCCCTGATCGGCCCTGATCGCTGGCCAGGCAGAGGGACCCTACCCATATACAAATTCGTGCACCGGGCCTCTAGTAAATAATATTAGGATAATGCCTTTGTTAAAGCGTTTCATCTTCCAAATCTGATTATCATATGAACAATATATTTTTTCAAAAGGCAAATGCATAAATTTGAAAAGATCTGAAATTCAGCAATAAGTCTGTATCTTTCTATGTGCCAAAAAATATATGGTATATGCCTGTTATCTATATCTATATATATATAAAAGCCTAAGTGACCAGTGATCAGCCAACTGGCCAACTGGCTGGTAGCTATGACACGCACTGACCACCAGGGGGAAGACACTCAACAGAGGAGCTGCCAAGCTACAGCAACTTTGCAGAGTGCCCTCTGGCACTCTGGGACCCCTCTGGGACCCCTCGGGGAATATCAGACTGCCGGTTTCGGCCCGATCCCCGCAGGCCAGGCTGAGGGACTCCACCTGGGCCTCTAGTATAACTATAAATATGAGAAAAAGACAGTGTGAACACCACAATGCACTGTGAGAATGAATGGGGAAATTATTGTTTTATAATTAGCTACAAAGAAAAATTGTGTCTAATTTAAATTAAAAAAATTTATATATGTGTTCTACTGAACCTGCTATACTGAATCTGCTGTTTCCCATAATTCTTTGCTCTACCAGACTAGCATGAAATGGGGGCACATATAATATGCATACCTTAGCATCAAAACACTAATGTTTTCACCTAAAAACAAGCACTCTGTTAATTATAAATGCTATGTATATAGTATAATTTTCTGTATTTGTATAACTATCAGTTCATGTCCCCTTCACCAAACCCTGAGAAACGAGAACAGGTGTCCTCTTCAGCATCACAGATGAGAGGGGAGGCCACATGGACACAGAGAGCACACTCGAGGTTGACCCCAGTAAGAAGCAGGACATTACAGTTATGTAGAACTTCACTTATCTGCAAGACCTTTCTCATAATGCAATCATAAATCATATACTTAGACCAACTAAGAAGAAATCCATTCAAAAGAGTTCCAATGCAGATTCCATATCTTAAATCTATGAATATTCACAAGTGCTGATTACCCTCTGGAAAGCTGAGACAGAGAAGAAACTATCTACTATAGAGACAGAGCGTACACATTCACAAAAGGAAAACAAAACAATGTGCTAAGAGGAAAGGACATCAGGCTTCTGGGTAAGAAGTGATTGTCTAGACTGGAAATCTAGGAAGGGCTTTCCACAGTGAGACAAAATCGGGGCCTTGAAAGAAAGTACACACTGACCCTGGCTGACAAGACTGGTGGTGGGGCTTCCAGCAGGAACTGAGTCGAAATACTAATGGGGATGCTGAGACAGAAATCAAACTATTCAAGGCTATGTCCAGGAAATCATTATCACAAAACAAGAAAGAACTGGATTATATTAAAACTCAATGGAAATGATTACCTCCCAGAAAAGTGGATCTCTATTTTAACATCATATGCTAGAAATAGCTCTAAGTAGAATAAGGTTGACTTATACGAAATTACCAATATTTGACTGTTTTTAACCTAAGTGTTGATTTCATCTAACTCAACGTTAGGAGGTGCTAATATCTCAGTAAATATCAATTGGTGTCATAATTCTTTAGAAAGGAATAAAGAATTAGCTGACATATAAGATGGTCATTTTGTCTTAAGATTAACTCAAGATCCACATATCTCCTACAGAATGTCACTGCCTGTTTTCTCCCGTGGGTAGTAAGGATGAGAGTAGCACCATATTTTGGCCCTTGGTTTTAAGCTCACAATTTATTACACAAGTGACCCTAGGACTAAAAAATGGGGGAAGAAATATCTCAGAGAATAACCTATGTAAGTACTTGGTTTTTCCTATTAAGAGTTCTGTAGTATACTAAAATGTAAACATCTTGTTTCTCTTCTGTTAAAATGGATGATCAAATTGCTTTGATCCAACTTTACAAAAATTATTTCAGAAAGGTTATAAGTTTTCTGAAAATTCCTCAGGAAATTTTTAATCTTGGACTTTTATAAGCAAGTACCAAGACATCACAAATATAAAGAACCTCTCACAGAAAGTCAGTATATATAATGAAACTGTATAAAGTTGGTAATTAACCATAATTGAAGGCTGCAGTGAACATACAGGCTTTTGTTCTTTTTAATTCTGGCGCTGACTGGGAATTAAAGACAAGAGCTTAGGGCATAGTTTAGTCAGAGTCCAGATGTATAAGCCCAGTCTTCTAAAAGTAACTTAAGTAAAATAAGAGAATAGACAAAAATATTCTAGATGCCTGCCAGGAGAAACACCTATACTCTGAACATTTAACATATTCCACCCATCATATTTGGGATCACTTACTCATTGTCTTTTTTAAAAGTTAAAAGAACAGATAATCCTATGTTGAAGACTTGATTGAATTACTAGACTAAATGATAGCAAGAAAACAATCCCTTAAAAAATCAACTTCTCACATTCAACAACACTGTATTATTGCCTGCAAGAGCAATGGGAACATACTAGAAAAAGAATAGTTTCCTAATTCCACAAAACTCAATTTTATCTATTTCTACATAGGAATGAAGTAGAAAGCAACAGGATAAGATGTCATTTTAATAAGGATCATCAGTACTAAAGCACACATCTCTGTTCTAAAAACTCGCTGAACTAGCACTAGGGACAGAGTTCTAATATGCGCACTATTGGTATAGTCTTGGTTTCTTTGTTAGGAGACAGTAGTGACTGGCTAGAGGAATTTCTATATATACTCCACAGGAGTAAAATAAAAACAATCAACTAGAGATGGAATAAACAAGACAGGGACTCCTAGAAGTCAGAGCATCAGACTAAGACTTGAAGTAAAAAATAATATGGTTGGATAACCAGGAGATAGAATACAGTTTGAGTTCATTGGGGAAGAGGCAGAACAAAGTGTATAAAAAGAAAGACATAGATTGTGGAGTCGGGAAAAGAATGTGTCTAACAAAATCAAATGGATAATTAAAAGGCTTCTTTGCAGCTAGTTCTGCAACAGGAATTTGGGAGAAGCATCTGAGCCTGGTTCTGAAGGAACAAAAGGGACCAGACAGTCTGTTAGGGAGCAGGGAGGGAGGTCTCGAGCAAATGTCACTAACACCACCATCTACCTGCCCCCAGTCTCTCCATGGTGTCTGGACTCTACACTGACAGGGGTAGGATCTCAAACCAGCTCTAGGCTGTGCTGGCTCCTCTAATGTACAGAGAAAAATAACCAATGCAGCTTTCAAGGATCTTCTCAGCCCGTTTCCAACCCGGTGTCCCGGGCTCATCCGTATCCTTCCCACATCCACTAAATGAAATGCCCCATTGAAGACCATTTCTTAAACCTGCACAGTCTGGAATCAGTTCCTCACCTATTCCACACCCCCTGAGTCAGGTGCCCCAGGTCACACCAGGCACACTAGATAAGGATACCATGAGTCACACACTTCTCAAAAGACTCCAACTGTGTTCTCTGCTCTCCATGTCCCATTTAAAATATAGCCCCTTAAAAAGGTCTTTCCTGACCACCCATCCTAAACTATACCTCTCCCATACATGCTCTAGAACAGCACCCCCCTGTATTTTCATCAGAGCCTGACACCTAATAAAATGCTTTTTCCTTTATATGTGTGTTATCTTTCAGTCCTTACCCTCAACCCTTCAACTAGAAATCTAAGGGTTAGAAGAAGAGAGGTTGTGTCATCTCCAAACACTACTTACCATCTCAATGTTGGAACACAGTAGTAACAGGAGTAGATGTAGGAAAGGTTTATTGGAAGAATAAATGAGAGGCCCTTACTGGCTTCCCTAGAATATCCCTTAAGGAGGATTAATTGTTCCCTCTTCTAAAACTTTCTTCTGTGTCATTGTGTTGTTGTTTTTTATATATTATGGATAACTGCATAACAACCTATAACTTCTAAAGAACAAGAATCATATACGAATGCTCAAAAAAAGGCTGGCTTAAAATTAAAGAATGAATCTTAGAGTACAAAGTAATCGTATACTTTTGTAACACATATATACTACTAACACTTAAAATCCCTCTACTACTATCATGAGAATTCCCTTTTTAAGTAGCAAATATGGTATTTTATCAACACACCCGTGATACACTCAGAAGAGCAGTCACTTTGGAGGGCGAGCACCTGGAGTACAAGGCACACAGTGCTCCCATCTTTGCTGGGGAGACACACTAGCTATGTCTGCTCAGCAAGCATTCTTCAAACAACAGATAATCATGACAAATAAAAGCAGCATTGGAGTAATACAAAGAAATACACTAAGTTTTCATACAGTGGGCAAGGACGATTTTTTAAAAGCCTCATAATGGGACTAACACTGATCAACACATTACCCCCAAAACTACATGGCTGAAGACATGTATACTCCCAGACAAATACTGACCCTACTTTACAAAAATTCCCACTGCAAAACTTCCCCTGAATTATGTGAGGTTGTTACAAAATACCGCGCGTATGAAATGGGAATTTCCCAAAGGGGAAAAAGAGATAGGTGCAGAAATAACAGTAGGAAATGAAACCCCTCCATGAAGCCCACCCTGCTTTCTGGAGGTGGACTCCAATTTTGGCGCTGAGCTTCTCAGCAGTGAACACAGATGAAAACTCAATTCTATCCACGATGTGCTAACAGAGTGGTCGGCAAACTCATTAGTCAACAGAGCCAAATATCAACAGTACAACGATTGAAATTTCTTTTGAGAGCCAAATTTTTTAAACTTAAACTTCTTCTAATGCCACTTCTTCAAAATAGACTCTCCCAGGCCGTGGTATTTTGTGGAAGAGCCACACTCAAGGGACCAAAGAGCCGCATGTGGCTCGCGAGCCACAGTTTGCCGACCACGGTGCTAACACAAGACCAAAGTGACAAGTTGTTTCCTAAAGGCACACCTTTTCCTGGAATAAAGACTAGAGAGAAATCTTGAATCACAGGATGATATGACATGAGCAGGACCCTGAGCACTACCTTTTCAATAAATATATGGGTTTTATAAGGTTACTTTTTAAATTTAAGTCATTATCATATAAACTAAGTACAAAATCAGTTTTATTGGAGGGAAAAAAACAAAAACAATGCAGTGAAGGAAAGCAGCCCCCTAGTGATGGGCCTAATCCAATAATAAAACTGACCTCTCTCTCATTAACAAATGAATGGAAGGAATCAGTATCCTGACAGTAAAGTAAATCATCTGAGGAGTACACAGGACCCAGGCAGTCCAGGTAGGATGGCCATTCTCTATGGGAGCTGAGGAACCCATGGACTGATGAGCATAAAGAGGGCTTCTATCCCTTCAGTGATGAGCCCCACGAATTCCCTGTGCGAGGTCCAAACACCTCTCCCAAAAAATCGAGCTGGAAACTTCAACAAATAAAGGAGGAGCTGAGGTCCCAGAATTCTACACCACTGGAACTTACTTTTGTTAATGTTCACTAGAAAGTCTATAATATAAATTAGAAAATAGCGATTTCAGGAAGAAAACGATTGTCATAAAGCAAAACATCTAAATTATCCATTTAAACTTAGAAATACTTCCTATGTGCTGACAAGATGACTTTGGTAAAAAAAATATATACTTATCTCCTATGTTCCTTAATAATTTGTCAGTTTAATTCAGGAAAATATAGAAGTAAATTTTCTAAAAATAATAATCTTGGCTAGCTGAACTAATGTGACTTTTTCCTATCTTTCCATGTAAAGGTAATTACTGAGCAGGGCTATCTGCCTTTTCAGTCCCACTTTGCCACAATAAGACCATGTCCAATAACCATAGCATCCTATTTGTAAACTGGATACTGTCTAAGGATGGAGAAAAGGGAGAACATAAAAGAAAGACAGTATTACACTCATGCAATAGCAATATTAAGTCATTAAAATCTAACAATCTCCCTCTCATTGAAATAAGCAACCTAGATGAAAAGAACTGATATGTTTGTCCTCCACTTTGGCTCAACAGAATTGCTTGTTTAAGTATTTTTTAAAGCAGAGAACATCCTAAAAATATCCTAAATTTGATCATCATGAAAAGAAAAGATTGCCAAACATCAGAGTAAGGGAAGAAGTGACAGTGTAGACCAATATAAACAGTGGATTTGGGGGAGCATCAGCCAGAAGCCAGGAAACAGGAAGTGACTGACATGAGGGACAGACGACACGGAATAATATATCCCTATGCATGCATCCATGAGATTTAGCTTCCTCTCAGTATTCACCTTGCAGAAATTCACACAGAACATACATTGAGGAAAACTATTGATTTTTTAATAAAAGGAAATACATGCAGTAATAACAACTTAGCCAAAGGCAAATTATTTCTTTAAAATGGATAGTAAAGTGACAATAACCAGAGTTAATGTCATATTATGAATTCAATCTCTTCTGAATTCAGAGTTTTTATACATGGTATTATTCTCTCATTTAAAAGTAGCCTAAATTTCTAATCAACACAAAGTATTGCTAGCCAAGTTCCAAGAGCAACTGTGTGTACGTGTATATGTGCTTTTCCCAGGAATTATGGCTTAGGATTTTCATGTTTTAAGAAAAAGGGTGAGGCTTACATCTAAACTGAAAAACAGGAAACACTGATGATACTTCCATACAATTTTACATCTATAATAATAAAAGGGTAATATGCTAATTAGACCAGACATTATTTCGGATGTCCTTCCTGACGAAGCTGGGGCTGGAGGGAAGCCAGCCGGGTCCCAGGTGCCTGCAGGCGGCCCGGGGGAAGCTAGCCTGGGTCCCGGGTGCCTGCGGGTGGCCGGAGGAGGGAAGTCCAGGTCCCAGGTGCCGGTGGGTGCCGGAGGGAAGCTGGTGCCAGCAGCCAGGGGAAGGAAGGCCTACTCTTGCATGAATTTTCATGCATCGGGCCTCTAGTATAAATATAAAGGTTTTGAGAAAAGAGAGAAAAAGGAGACCAGATCAATGCTAAAAGACACAGAATTTCTGTCCCACAGTAAGACTCAGTGATATTTAGTACATATGAGACTGCATGGGAAAGATTTTACTTCTCAGTAAGATTAAAGGTACTGATAAAGAAAGATGACCAATCCCAAATCCCAAATGTCTGATAAAAGGGGAGAAGCCAGCACCAATGACAGGGCCAAGCCATCTGAAGGAGGCCTGGGGGAAATGCATGCCCCTGAATGAAAACACCAGCCCTGAGCCAGCCCAGGGGCCTTAACACAACCCACAGCTATGTTGACAATAAGACACACAACCTTCATAGGCTCCTCCAGAAACTGTTACACATAAAAAAATACTAAAGTTTTGATGTGGATATTCATTAATAACTAGAAAAACAAGTGCATTTCTTTTCATTGTGTAAAAACATTTAACTCTTAACCTTTCTGATGCAGGCATCACTTTAAAATCCTTTCCTAGGCCCTGGCCTGTGTGGCTCAGTTTGTTGGGCATCGTCCCATCCACCAAATGGTTGCTGTTTTAATTCTGGGTCAGGGCACATGCCTGGGTTTCAGGCTCCATCCTCAGTAGGGGGTGTGCAGGAGGCAGCAGATAGATGTTTCTCTTTCACATAGATGTTTCTCTCTAGCTCTTCCTCTCCCTTCCTCTCTCTCTAAAAACCAATAAACTATTCTTTAAAAAATAAAATTAAAACCCTTTCCTGGTACAAGTGGCTTCAAGAGCATGTCAGCCTTGTTCCCGAGATGCTGCCAGTGTGGCCTTTCCTGACGGGGTCCTGACACCACAGAAGCAGCGATAAGGTCAGAGATTCTGAGCGATCGTCTCCCCTCCTCCAATTCACATGGTCACTCACAGCCAGCTGATACCCGAGTGCTGAACTATCAATGTCAGCGCTCTCCACAGTCTGGCCTTCACACAGAGATACTGATCATGGCTGTTTCAATCGTGGTAACTGTGCAGAAGCTCGTTTTCTAGATTTCTGCTAATGATTTTAAAGTCATAAAGATACTATGTCTTACTATACGAAAAGAGAATTACTTTTTTAAAATAGGGAATACTTTAGAGTAAAGCTGCAAAATTAATTGGAGTTTATTTTAAAATGTGAATTTGGCCATATTTAGTTATTTACATTTAAGTGTATAATATTTCTGAAATATGGCAATGCACGACCTTGAAATAAGTTCATGCAAATTAAGGAACATAAAAGTATGTTCTTACACAAACCATCACTTCTGGAGTTCCTGGTGTCAAAAAAAAATATTTGAAGTTATTTAGTTTTCTGTTGCTAATCACAGTCACGCTAAGAAAATTTATTGGTTCATCAAACGATAGTGTAAGTATATGAACTAATTTGTAATAAATTATCATTTTTGCATACATCAGTCAAAGCACAAGGCCTAAATACTTGCAAACAAAATGCATTATTAATTTAATGTTCACAGCCTATTTAGCTAACTTCTATTACTATTTGCTATAATATGCAATGCATAAAAGGTGAGAATCAAATTCAAAACATAAAAAAATAAACCGATTAAACTTTCCTGAAGAAATTAAAATATAGCAAGCTTGCAAAATTATAGCCAAGACATTAATGTTTTAAATAGGTAAGAAAAAAAATGTTTAACTTAATTTAGAGAACAGTTATGCCCAAAGTGAGGGTTTAGCATGCTGGTAGTTTCTTTGTTTCCTATAATCACTAAAAGGCATTGATTTCCTCAAGAAGAAATGGAGGAAAGTGGACTAGAAGGAGAGATCCTTTTGGCATTTACTGTGCTAGGTGCTGCTAATTAAGCCTTAGTCTTCTCCAGCTATGGACGTCCACTGGAAACTTATATTGCTGCTGAGGTCCTGGCATTTGAACTTAGCATTTCTATGCATAAGAGGGAATGTCATATTATAAACAGGTACCATAAACAGAAAGTAACCTGCAGCTCAGAGCTTTTAAGAGGAAAAGCAATGCAATCTAAGATGCTTAGTTTATATAAACTTGAACTACTCAGAAGGTAGTAACCCAGAAGATGGGTTGTACTCCCCATCTGATATTCATTTCCTGATTTTAGGAGAAAAATCGTGCCAGGGATGCTGAAAAAGAATATCGTATCTCTAAGGGGAGGAAAACATGAAATCTTTCTCTTGCCTCTTTTTAGACTCCCTTTATGTATTAGGGACTGAAACAGGTGAAAGCAAGAGCGTGTTCCTGGAGTGTACAGGAAAAGATAAAGGGAAAAACCAAACTTCTACCATAACATATATGACATCTACTATTTTTGAAGTGCCTGGAGGATAAATATATGTATAAGATAATACATAGTTGAGTTCAAAATGTATAGTAGTTATATAGTAGGGAAGTATTTTCTTTTTACTAGCTATCTGATCTAGATTGTTTTCATTCAAATTTATTTGTGAATAAAACATCCTAAGTACCGATATGTATAGATTCTCAATGTGAGATAATATAATTAGTAGAAGAAAGAGCAGTAGAATTGGAGTAAGAAAAATAACAATTCTAACATTTGAGATATTGAATAAAAAATTGTATATTCCTGAATCACAGTCCTTAGACCTATGAAACTAGAATAATAATACACTGCTAATAGGGTCATAGAATAATTAATTGAGATAATCCACGTGAAAGCAATGAGAATCTAGCAATTAAAAATGTTTTGTTTCTACTTCTTAAACACTTATGAAACATAACTTTGAAATCATGAAACATAAGTCACAAATTATAATGCAAATAATATAGAATTTTTTGAATTTCAAGAATAATGCATCCAGGATATGTTCAAAATATACATTTTGACTCAAATTAAATGACATAAAGAAAAATATAAAAAACCAAAGGCAAAAAGTAAACATATGGGACATCCCATTTTTTGACACAGCAGTCATGTCCAAACTAAAATGCTAAAGAAAATAACATGCCTCCAATAGAAAAGTCAAGTTAAATTCCTTATAAACATAAAAAAATACTTTAAGGGCATTTTAAATTTTTACAAAGGCAATTAAACTTTTAAAATATGGCAGAAGAGGCCCTAGGATATAGTGTGACAGAATAAGTTGCATGATCATTGACATTTTAAAAGAGTATTAAAAACAAACAACTTTCCAGGAGTGTCCAGAATTCCTGATACCATCTTGGAGGATTTGAGGAAAGCTGAATATTGATATCTTTGAAGGAAGGTGAGAGTACCTGCCCTGGGTCTGACTGGCTGCAGGTGTTAAAGATTTAAAAATTTCAGAAGTAGCCATGCTCACCTGGTAGCTGACATTACTATACTGCAGCTCACATAATACGATTAACTCTAGGTGATGAAGCTAATTATGATACAGTAGCAAGAAAAAAGAAAGCCTGGCAGTTGACGACATAATAATTACAGTGTTATTTTTCATGACATGGCAACTGTAGTATTATTTTGGGAATGACAAAGATGTATTTCTTTAATATTACAATGTTTAATTCTACAGTAAGAATTCAAAAATGTTATTTTAAAACCTCAAAATAAAAATACCAGGGGAAAATAGACAAAGTGTAGTCTTACATACTTATTTTAGCTCATTCAAATGTATCAGCAGAGGTCAATTCCCTCTAATTTAACTCTTCTATTTGAAGGTTGTTTTACAAATTCACAAACTCAAAGTTCCTCAAATCCTTTCAAATCTTAATATGGCAGTACATTTTGGGGGGAGAAGGGCATAAAACATGATATTCAACAACAGAGTACCACAAATGCAAACCATGTGAACAGACTTGAAAAAATTCTAGAAGTCACCTTATTAAACAAATTCTGAAATGAAAATACATTGATTTTAAAAATGAATGAAAATTACCTTTCTTTGGGGGTGCCAACTCCATGTTTGCCTAGCAGATGAGTATTTAAGTGCTTCTTCATTACAAAAGCAACCCTAAAAAAAAAAATAACAGTAATTATAAAACTTGACTCTCTGCTAGAATTATGTACAAAAAGTATTTAAAAATAGGCATGTATATAAACAGAGATCTGCATACAGATCAAATTTACTGTAATATTTGGAAGTCAGAAATAACTGCATTTAAGTGACTGGTTCATTTTCTTATTTGAGTATAGTAATGTGACCAAAACAATGATTTTAGGTTTTTTGGTCATTGTCTTCACTGTCGGTTAGGAAGCAAGAGAAAGCAATATTTCAACGTAATAACATTCACTGCCCCCTAGTTGATCCCACACTTCAATCACAAGATGATTTCAGAAAATGTCATTTTATTAAATATTTAAGGGACTGTAAAAGACAAAATGAATAGCCTTCATGGAGTTGCCTTAAAAACATGATAATAATTTGAAGAGAGGTTTTTAACAATGATATAAATGTTTATTGTAGCTGCAGTACGGGCAAAAAAAAAAAAAAATGTGCTGAAGTACCAAGAACATATGAATCACTAAAAAAAGAGTATTACCTTGCATGCTATCTTATTTCATACACAAATAAGCTCACTTAATCCAATTTTGTTGACATAGATATGAAATGGACAGGAATCTGAAGCCAGTGCATGGAGCAACATTCTTCTACTGAATATGGTACAACATCGATTTAATTACATTCTGTGATTATTTAAAACAATTTAGATCTCCCTCAGAAGCATCAAATTCAAATGGCTCTCTTCATGAGCAAAAAAATAAATTTTACTATTGTAACTTTCAGTGTAAAAGGGCTTGCAAACATTTTTGTTAATTATGTATTACAGCTGTCCTTCATAAAGTTAATTACTAGTAGCTGAAAGGCAACAGAATCTATTTGCATATGTACATGAAAGGCATGACATATGCAAAAATATGATTTTAATTAGCATTCTATGATATGAGGGACTACAAATCAAATTGGCATGTTATAAGATTCTTAACATTAAACACTGAATTCATCTGGACATGTTTGCACAAACGGGTTTCGTGAGACTGTGAAGCACTGTGGCCTTCTGGAAGAGATGTGTCAAAAGCCACAACCGAAACACTTCCTAAAATTGCGACTGCTTCTTTTCTTTTTATGTATGGTCGATTTGGTTATTTTCCTACAATATTATGGAACCTCAGTTTTGTGGCTAAAATAATATATCTTTATTTTTTAAATGATTATGACTTAATTATTCAAATAATCCATCTCTATACACTGAAAATAATGTTCATTATATTCCATCTAATATATAATTACTACGGACAACTATAAATAACTGATCACATCATCAATCGTTAAAATGAAAAAATAATTATTATATATGAAGAATCAAACTGTGATGATATTAAAGGGTTAGCAAAAATAACAGTACAAAATATCCTTTATTTGTTTCTGCTTGATTTGGACAAAATAAATAACATTTTTCATTTCCTTAAGAAAGAATACAGTAATAACAACAGTCCATTTAAGTCATAACTTCCCTACTGTCCTCTATTTTCCTATAATTAAAAAAGCATAAAGCTAATAGCAAAGAGCAAAGGTTAAGAACCCAAAGTTGCAAAGCACAGCTTATTTACATGAGCAAGTATAATTTAAGAGACTTGAGCTTAGAAAATGCAGGGCAGTTTAAAAAGAAAAAAAAAAATTAGTTAGAATGTTTAAGTTTTAAGAATTGAAACAAAAATATGATACCGCACAGGGGAACAAACAAAGTACACAGGGAGGGACAGCTTCCACCTAATGGAAGATGCTTACATGATCCCACTAAATAGCTATAACACTAAGTAAGTGTTGTAGATATTAAGGGGGGAAATTTATAATCCTAAAACACACTGAAGTTATAGTCAAATGCAAAATATTTATTCATCCAAAATGTGATTTAAAGTAAGTAAAAATTATTTAAATTTGGTCCACGGAAAGCATGAGTAATGTAAAATTCTCAATATCCTCTGAGTTAAAATCCTAAACCAGGCATGATTTAGGATTAGCAATCATAGAATGCTAATTAAAATAAACTCACCAACCTCTATGGACATAACACCGCCAACACGTCATGAATGAATGTGGCCTAACCTTCACTACCATTCTCACAGATTTGTTTTAATATTTTTAACATACTCACTGTTTTGGAAAATTTATAATCTAGATACCATGAAAAGTAAGACAAAAATAATCCCAAATCAGAAAAGCTCTGCTCCTGCCTTCACCCACGCCCTCCTTGTCCCCCGCACACTGAGCGCTTACGAAGTAGGAAATCAGACCAAGTGGGGCCTTCGTGGAGCTGTCCTTCCATGGCCTATAGCTTCTCAAACGGATGGAGCAGCTCTAATGCTGCCACACACTGGGCAGACCCGCAGCACCTGCGTGATGCTAGAAGCATTCTCAGCAGCTGCAGGGCATCAGTAACAAACAATCCAAAGTCCCTGCCTCAGGAAACGGAAAGCCCAGTGAGGGAAACACACAAGAACAAATCGAAAATAGAGAGCCCCTTAAACAGTGAGAAGTGGAAGGAGAAAAACTAGAAAAGGAAGATGTGAACTATCGGGGGCGGGGGGATCAAATTTTACATGTGGGTGGCTCAGGAATGTGATTTGTGAGTAAGAGGGTGAGAGGCTGGGCATGGCAACAGCAGGGAGCTGCAACCCATAGAACGGCACCCAGAGACCTAGGCAGTGGGCCTGTAGGACCCAGTCTCAGAGGGTGTGATGCAGGGCAGAACAGGAGCAGCAGGCTTGGTGAGGGTGTCAGCCTCATGGGCCATGACAGCCTGGGCTTGTACCCCGAGAGAGAAGAAAAGCCTCGCAGGCATCAGAACAGAGGAGAGACATGTCGGACTCACATTTTAACAGATTCCTAAATTAGAGGGAAAGGGAGAGGAGAAGAGAGAAAGGAGAACAGAGTGAGAAAAGAGGGGCGAATTAACTGTCTCTTGCAATAATCCAGGCAAAGATGAAAGTGGCTTGGATCAAGGCCTAGCAGTGAAGAGATCGGGTCAAATTCCAGATATATACTTGTGATTAGAGCCAACCAAATTTCCACCTGGATTGATGGGGAGGCAAAGAAATCATTCAAGGTTTTGGCCTGGAAATACCAAGCTACTCTGAAGGAGAATGCCAGTCTGGGACACATTCTATAAGGAAGCCACTGACATCCAAGAGAGCTGTCTAACAGGAGGCCAAATCAACGGTCTTGAGCTTAAGGGCAAACCTAGGCTAGAAATGTATTCTCTGAAGCTATCCATCTGGCAAGTGCCTGACAACCTAAAGAAACACCTTGAAATAATAAAAAACAGTGTTTCTTAAATATGATTGATTTCCAAGTATATATAATTGCCTGAAATAACATCACTTAAAACTGTTTTTGGTGTCAAAGAGCAGCACAGTAATAACATTTATATCCCAGCTAAGATTTCTACTTTTCAGCACAAAACTTTCATATTTTATATCCTAATTTTAAAATAAATTTTCCTGCACATCAATCCTATATTATAAAAGCCTAATATGCAAATTGCCCCCTTGGGCAGTCGTTTGACCAGGAGTTCGACTGGGAGACCAGGAGTTCAACCTCTCGCTATGACGTGCGCTGACCAACCAGCAAGCGGCGTGGGACATGGCAGGAGTCGGCAACATGGTGCTGGCAGCAGGCCGCAGTGGAGGTGCTGCCGGCCCCAATGGGCCCCGATGAGAGCGGGTCCAGGACCTTGGGATGGTGGAGCAGGTGAGCAGGTGGAACTAGTCCAAGGCGGGTGCGAGCAAGAACTCAATCACCCTGATCAATGGTCCTGCAGATGGTGACCAGCAGTGGCGGGGGTGGGGCTGCCGCCCGGCTCCCAAGAGCTGAGGGAGCCGGACAGAGGGTGGAGCGGGGGCGGGAACCGGCCCCAATCAATCACCCCACAGGCAGGATGGTGGAGCAGGTGAGGGGGCAACACCAGGCCAAGGAGGGGTGCCAGGCGGGACTGCGGGGCTGCAAGGCTGGGGGTGCGAGCTAGGGCCCAATCTCCACAGGCCACCCCAAGGGACCCCACCTGTGCACAAATTCGTGCACTGGGCCTCTAGTATAATATAAACCTCATCCTTCAGTTGCTTAGGTTTTATCACTGTGGAATTATTTCCACTTGAGAATCACAAAAGATTATCTGACTGACCTATCAAGGTAAATAAAATGCACCACTGTAAATGCAATTAGAGAGATGTGAAGGCAACCGACACCTAGAGCCACGGCATTTGGGAAGTCCCTGAACCCTACTCTGTCTATATCAGGGTTTAACTAGGGGACCAAAATCAGGTCTGCACAGGCTGTGTCTCTAGCATCAGAGGAAAGAGAGGGAGCAGTAGCAGGATGAGTCGTGAACTTCTGCTACCTTTCTATTTGTTTCCTCTTCTCTCTGAAAAGGGCAGATGCTCCTTAAAGATAGGCCTATGGGATATAATATCCAACTACTTGAAAAAAATCTAAAGACAGGAACACATAGGTTTAAAAAAAATGTCTAAAAACAGGTTAATTTAAGACTATGATGTAAGACTATAAAGATATCAGCACATTCATTTCCTCTGCTGAGTAACTGACACAGTTGTCCCACTGGTCCCCTCCACACCACAGCCACACAGGTCCCAAGCTACCTGTCAGTACACAGAGTGAACAGTCCTCAGTCACTGCTGAAGAAGCAGGAAACAAACACACAAACCAACAAGCAGCAAGATTAGCTGGCAGAGGCAACCTGAGGGTCACATAAAACAGTCACCTCAACCCCACTCGTGGCCGCCTGTCTCCCCCAGCTAACTTGGAAAGGCTGCTACACTGGGCTGACTGGAGCAACCCTCGTCCCTGAGGAGTAGTTCACAGACACATGCAGACAGTGAGTGTGGGGGAGCCAGTGCAAAGGCAGTGTCCCGTCATGGCTCTGCCTGCTGTGACTCCTATAACTGAGAACACTGAGGACATTCTGAGTGGCAGTTTTCTCAATTCAAGTGTGAGGGAAGCAATTCTTCCTGTGAGTTTTATGAGGATGAAACAAAATAAGGCAAATACAATGTTGAATGAGGGGCAGGTGAAGTCACCTTAATAAATCATAGCTAATATTAGCACTGCTATTTATAATCATGCCATACGCGGTAACATCTAGCAAAAGAACAGTTTCAGGATTTCAACTCCAAAAGCATATGTGCCTTAGGCCAGTTCAGGCAGCACCTTACGTGATACACAGACCAGCACCAATGAAATTGTAGGTGATGTGTGCAAGACAAACTAGAAAATCAAGATGCCATGTGACAAAGCCATCACTTCAAACACCACCACCCACCTATGTGAAGAGCACTGCAATGTGAACAAGTACTCTGACTCATTTACATTAGATACCTATTTCTGTTTACATCAATCCCCAAGGTGAGGAGGCAACAAAAAGTAATAAAGGTCCCCAAGATCAAGTAATAACAACAAGCAAAGAGTAAGAAACAATTACCCAGCCAGTGTGGCTCAATGGTTGAACATCGACCTATGAACCAGGAAGTCACGGTTCAACTCCCAGTCAGGGCACATGCCCGGGTTGCAGGCTTGATCCCCAGTGGGGTCATGCAGGAGGCAGCAGATCAATGATTCTCTTTCATCACTGATGTTCCCCTCTCTCTCTCTCTCTCTCTCTCTCTCCCTCTCCCTTCCTCTCTGAAATCAATAAAAGTATATATATATTTTTTTTTTTAAAGACTCAGGAACAGTCACATTCATATGGCCACAAACCCACAGCTGCCCTTTATAGTTTTGACTTTCATAAATCTCTAAATTAAAAATAATAATTCTACCTAACTGGCAGAAAGAATGGCCTAATCAATTGAAAATTCTAAACTCTGAATTTTAACATACCTTTAAAAGAAATATTATTTTCAAAGCATTTAGACTCCTTCTAAATCCTAGAGTCCCACAAAAAAGCAAATCTGCCCAGAAAACCACATCACCAAAAACCCTGCTCCCAAAGTCAAGACAGAGCCCACTGTAGCCGCATCTTGCAGATCGGCCTTTGGACCTTCCACCCCCCTTCAATCCCTACCTTCCTTTCTGGTCTCTTCAAAAGGCCTGGGTGCTCCCCCGAGTGCAGAACCCAGGTGCTCCACAGAGGACACCACCCAGTGGTCCCTACCTTGATCCCTGTGATGAAAGATGAATGCATGAGAGAACCAATGTGGCAGGAACAGGATTCTGGACAGAAACTGCCTGGGCTTCCAACCAGGTCCCACCAGGAACATGCTCTGTAAACTCACACCTGTCATTCAACCAGGTGCCTTGGTTTCCTCTTACATAAAATGGGACAGTAGTAACTGTTCCTACCTAATGGGGCTGTTATGAGGGTTACAAGATTAATGTTTGCACAGTGCAGAGAATGGTACCTGACACATTCTAGGCACTGTATAAATCTCTGCTACTTTTAGCTATTAACCACCCCAGGCTCAAGGGTTCAAGAAATAATCACCACAGCTAATGTCCTTATTCCCACTGGCCAGTGCCTCCAGAACTGGGCGCAATGTTAGCAGGAAGAGTAGTTGCTTGCCATCTGTGAATCTGAGTAGGAACCCAAAATCTAGAACTTGAAAAGTGCCCTCTCCTCTAAAATCAACAATCCTGGTCGATCAAAGCCATTGAATTTCTGTGAGCACAAGCTAAACAACTTAGTGTTTATTTATTAGCAGCAGTCTATTCATCTGCCAAAGTCCACAAGGCTGAAACAGAAAGTATAAGCAGAATATTAACTAATGAAGAATGATAACAATCCCCTTCCCATGTAAGTTCTAGATATACAAAAATCTATTTAATAATATGATCTGGCTTTTAAAGCAAATGTCACTTGCCATTAAAAATATATAGAAAATTTTGCCATTTTGTATAATGTCTTTTTTATGATTAATAAGATATTACCATTCTGAAAATGACCGTAATGAATAGATTATTCTTGTACTATAGTTTTACATGTAATGGTATAGTTATAAAAGATGGATGAGTTATAGATTTTCATACTGCGGTAAGTGCATTCTCCGAGTGACTTACTCCACATCACTTTCAGAGCAGTGGCTCCTGAAAGATGTCCACACCCTAATCTCTGAAACCTGCTGGGTTCCATGGTAGGGGGGAATGATGGTAGCAAACCCACTGACATTAAAGTAGGAAAATTTCCCTGGATTATCTGGGTGGATCTGGTATACTCAAAATGTTCTTAAATGTGTTAGAGGAAGACGGGAGAAATGAGTCAGAGAAAGAGCTGACTATGAAAGCAGGTCAGAGATGCTCTGCTACTGGCTTTGAAGATAAACATCAGCAAGGAATGTAGGTAGTCGCTGGAAGCTGGCATTGTGTCAATGCCCTGTTCTCTAAGGACCATCTCCCAATGGTTCTAGTGCTCATTAATTAGAAATGGTGACCACCTTGATGATTATCATGGACTGCAAAATGGGAGTGTTCTAATTCTCTCATTCCTCCTACCTTTATCAGCTGGCTTTCTTCTATAAAGAATTTTATCGTTTTCCCATCTGTCTTAGATACTCTCTCACCCTCACTCTCCTTCAAGAGCATTTTTAATGGACTCTTGAATTTTCATTTCTATTCCATGTTTTACAATAAATTACCATAATTATGGTTTTTAATTCTCAAATTACCCCCAAATAGGCCAGTGGAGACCCTTTAAGGCTGGCTACTATGTCCTTTTGACATCTCTCCTTTTAATGTCCAGGTATTTCCCTGTTTCCCAGCACAAGGTGTTCCAAGATCCCTGTGTCCTCTCTGTGCTGTAGATCTGGAATCAGTCTCGCTTTCTAAATAAGGAGTAAGATCTAGGTGCCAAAGATGACTGCTTCTGGGTATCACTGAGAGTCCAAGCCCTTTCAATGCAAAAACTAGGAAGTAAATAAATCAACAAAAAAAGTAATCACTATATGGTGGGCAGAAGAGAAAATATAAACAGAGGAACTCAACTGCCATGTACCAAATACTGTAATTTGATCCATGAGTATTTATTAAGACAATTAATTGCATCTTTTCATTATTCTAAAATAGTTTGTGATATATTTTCAAGTGTAATACAAACAAACATCTATTAATAAATCACATTTTATATATGGAAGGTGTGAATAGACTGCTCACTACTGCTTCCTTAACCTTTAATAACCTACTTCGAGTGCTGGTTCTTCTAAACCACTTCTGATTACTTCCTCCTTCTCACCATCACCAATTCTTGTTCCTGCTCACACCCTCTCAGAGTGATACTTTTATTCACATGCAGTTATATTTCAAAAGCATAACTCATTTTGTGTGCTTCAACACATAGCCTCATGGTAGATGGCTGTCTATTCATGGCCTTTACAAGGGCACTTCTTGTCTGAAATGAAAGACACCTTAAAACACATCTAATAGTCATGATCTTCCCTCACTAATGGTCTCCTCCAGACTACCCTAATTCTATCGACCGAACCTCTTTCCTAATTTAATGATCATACTCTCGAAGTCATAAGTCATTCATAGACTTCACTAATCCTATATAATAAAAGGCTAATATGCAAATCGACCAAATGGTGGAACAACCAGTTGCTATAACGCACAATGACCACCAGGGGGCAGACGCTCAATGCAGGAGCACTGCTTAGCCAGAAGCCGGGCTCACGGCTGGCGAGTGCAACAGGGGAAGCCTCTCACACCTCCACGGCAACACTAAGGATGTCCACAGAGAGCGGGGCTAAGCCATCAGTCAGACATCCCCTGAGGGCTCCCAGACTATGAGAGTGTGCGGGCCGGGCTGAGGTACCCCCCTTCCCAGTGCACGAATTTTTTGCACCCAGCCTCTAGTTTCCCTATGAAAACCTTACTTCTCTTTCTACATAATGACACTAGACTAGACCATTTCATCAGAGAGCTGTAGGTGCAAGGTGCTCACCCTTACAATTCGTCGCATACACCACCATCACATCATTAGTCTAGAAACAGGTTCACACTGCACCTCAGCCCACAAACATCCCCTAGGTTCCTTTCTGAACTGAATAAAGCACCAAGTCCCAAGCAAGTCAACGTTAGTCTTCTACAGTCATTCTGAACCAGGTATTCCAATTTCTGGAATATACCCTCAAGAAAGAATCTGAAATAAAAGCAAAAAGGCTACATTTCAACAAAAAGTGAGGACAACCTAAGTAGTGGCATGATTATCTTGGAATATTATGCATCAAGAAAATGAGCAAAACATTTCTCATGACATGTAGATTTTAAAAGGACCAAAATATTACACACAATGTAATCCCATGCATGTATGTATGTATGTATGTGCATTTCTGTATTCTGACATACAAGCATAAAAAACAGAAGCAAATAATAGTCAAATTTGCGCTGACATAACATTCAGTTATCAATTCTGTATATTCTTTATCTACAGCTAGTAGCCCAGTGCACGAAATTCGTGCACTTATTAAAAGGGAATTAAATAGAGGAAATATTTTAATATTGCTAGTTGTCCTTTCTCTATAATAGAAATGTCAGAGATGAAAGAAAATTAGTAAAATGTATATGAAAATCTGCCTCCTGTCAGAGTCTGTGGTGCACCGCAGGACATAGAGTCAAGTCCCCGCCCACCACCCACACACGCTTCGAAAACGCAGGAGACCCAGACCCGGCCAGCCTCACCCGTCAAGCCCCTTCTGGGCAGGGAGCGCAGCCTCAGGTCCTCCAGCCCGGCGCCAGAGCGGGGGTAAGGCCTGAGGTCCCCCAGCCCGGCACTGGGGAAGGGGGAAAGCAAAGCCTGAGGTCCCCCGTCAAGCCCTGATGGGCAGGGAGTATAGCCTGAGGTCTCCTGGCCTGGCGCTGGGGGCGTGGCCTGAGGTCCCCCATCAAGCCCTGCCCGGCGAGGAGCGTGGACTGAGGCCTCCCATCAAGTCGCGCTGGGCGAGGGGCACGACCTGAGGTCCCCGTCAAGTCCCATGGGGTGGGGAATGCAGCTTGAGGTCCCTCACCCCAGCCAGGCGCCATGCAGTCTCAGGTCCCTGCTATTCGGTCGTGACATTACGGCATCCTGGCTAATTTGCATATTCCTTTATTTTATATATATAAGATAAGTAAAAATTAAAAAGGGAAAAATACCATGATGCTTTCTTTGCATTTTACACAACATAGGCGCCTTGACTGGCTCCTCACAACTAAAGGAGTGAGCTGTCTAAGCATGTCTAACTTGCGGCCCATGGGCCACATTTGGCCAACAACAAATACTAATTAATGATTACTCATTTATTTCAGCCCTTTGTATTCGGCATGTCACTATCAAAATAAACCTACGTTTCTATGAAAATTGAAGCTTCTGTTTTTTTTCGGCCCACATAAACTTAAACCTTGTTTATTTGGCCCTTATTAGTCTTTTGAGTTTGACAGCTTCAAGGCATTATCAGCCCAACTTCAGAGAAAAGGGAACTGGGGCTCCAGGAATATAAGTGACTTTTAACTTTTTTAAGAAAATGTGGCCAAGGAGCTGAAAATGCAAAAGTCATATTCATGCCTGGTGACTTTTATACAGAATTCTTTCCCCCATCTCACACTTGCTGACTAATGTAATATTGTATCCTCATGGAAAATAAGAAAAACAAAAAAAGGTAATAATACAGAAATAAAAGGTTTCACAAATAAAATCATTACAGTAAATTAAACAGTGTTCTACATGAAAATGAATCTTTCCAAACTAATGAGTGAAAAACCAAGTAGTTGATATAGAAGAGATTTTTTTAATTCACTGAGATTAGAAAAACTGCTCTTAAATTTGAAAAGAAAATATTTCCACATGATGACAATACAAACTAAAATTTGATGATCTGTGGAAAAGGTCAAACAAAAGTAAACAGCATACAATCAGTTAAAAGAATAATTATGCTTAGAAATAAACATAAAAATGCTGATCATTATCCTATCTAATAAAAGAGTAATATGCAAATTGACTGTTGCTCCAACACACAAGATGGCTGCCCCCATATGGGCTGTCCATAGCTGCCCCCATGTGGACATAAGATGGCCACCACAAGATGGCCAGCAGGGGAGGGCAGTTGGGAGGGACCAGGTCTGCAAGGGAGGGCAGTTGTGGATGATCACGCCAGCAGGGGAGGACAGTTGGGAGAGAACAGGCCTGCAAGGGAGGGCAGTTGGGGGCGATTAAGCCTGCTGGGGAGGGCAGTTAGGGGTGACCAGGCCGGCAGAGGAGGGAAGTTGGGGGCGACCAGGCCTACAGGGAAGGGAAGTTGGGGGGGTCCCAGGCCTGCAGGGGAGAGCAGTTGGGGGGGGACCAGGCCTGCAGGGGAGGGCAGCTGGGGGGGGAACCAGGCCTGCAGTGGAGGGCAGTTAGGGGTGACCAGGCCTGCAGGGGAGGGCAGTTAGGGGTGACCAGGCCTGCACTGGAGGGCAGTTAGGGGCAATCAGGCTGGCAGGGGAGCAGTTAGGCATCAATCAGGATGGCAGGGGTGATCAGGCTGGCAGGCAGAAGCAATTAGGGGCAATCAGGAAGGCAGGCAGGAGAGCAGTTGGGAGCCAGCAGTCCTGGATTGTGAGAGGGATGTCCGACTGCCCATTTAGGCCTGATCCTGGGCAGTCCGACATCACTCAAGGGTTCCTAGATTGGAGAGGGTGCAGGCTGGGCTGAGGGACACACACCCTCGTGCACGAATTTCATGCAACAGGCCTCTAGTTAAAACAATAACCAATTGAATGAGACTGCATTGGTTTTATTATTTAAAAAAATCAAGATAAAATATTTTATCCTCCAGCTGTCAGAAATCAAAATCACACTATGACTGCTGTTGAAATGTAACATATGCTATACAATATAAAACAAAATCTAATCCTTCATTTACGTAATAAATAAAATGAAATATATTTTATCCAAGTGTTAACACCTGATAATTACATTTCTCACTCTTTTACCAAATCATTGCTAAGGAAAACCAAGTACAGTTGACGCTTGAACAACACAGGAGTTAGGGACATCAACCTTCCATGCATGTTTGACTCCTCCAAAACTCAACTACTAATATCCTCCTGTTGATCGAAGACTTACTAATAACATTAATAGCTGATTAATACATAGTTTGTATTTTATATGTATTATATACTGCATTCTTAAATATAATAAGCAGGAGAAAAGAAAATGTTATTAAGAAAATCTTAAAAGATAATGAATTGACTGTATTTTTTTAATCCAAATATAAGTAGACTCCCATATAAGTGGACACGAATATAAGTTCATCCGTGCAGTTCAAATCCCTGTGGTTCAAAGGCCAACTGCATTGTCTATCACTGTTTCTCAAATGTCTCAGGACACAATTTTTTGAATGCTTTTGCCCCTTTGATTGAAATAATCACACAGAACACATGACTTCCACATCTAAAAAGTACCCTTGTAATTTTACATACAGCAGCTTCCTTCAATAACAAATTACTAACATCCCCACAGTTAAAGTTATCAGTAATCCTTTAATGCTTAAAAATTATAATTATTTTCCTGAATGTTTCTGCTTTTCCACAAAAATAAATGCTATTACATTTATTGAAAACTCCCCAGGAAGAAACAAACACCTTTCCGGAGAGTAAGCATTCTATGTCCAAAAACCAGCAGTAAGCTTCTAGATATTATAAAATGTGAGCTGCAAAACTAGCATCAGAAATATTCCTATAAGGAACCTCAAGGTAGTAACACACACAAAATTCCCTACACTATACAGAAGAGGAAGGGGAGACATTCAGCAAGTTAGTACTCCTTTATTTCAAGAATTAATCCTACTGTCACTTAATAAGGAGCCCTATAAAAATGTAACTATTAGTATTGTCAGAACTATAAATATTATACCCCAAAGACCTTAATATTACAGTGTAGACTTCCAAATATTAACCACATCCTTAATAATGAAAGCAGTCACACATTAGGGTATGTTTTGTGTTGTGTTGTTTGTAGGGAGAGAGACTGCCAAGCTCTGTTCTCAGTGCTTATATACACCAGCTTATTCACCCCGTCTCAAAGCACTCAACAGCAGTCGAATGAGTCCCCAAGCTGCCAGTGGCAGCAGGCAGTACTGGAACCCAGGCTGCACCTGACCACTGAGTCACTCTGCTTGTCTTATCAACTCTAATTCAGGTATTTGGTCTTATTTCAGGTGTCTGCTGTGTTTGTTTGCTTGTTTCTTAATTATAAAGTCATTTGCCAAAATAAGTAAGGAAATCAATGCTGGGAGTAAGTGTATTTTATTTATAACCTTGAGAAACAACATAAGTAGCCATGTACTAAAGGAATGCTAAAATTGAGAGTAAAATACCGGGGTCTGAGCTATGCTTTTCTGGTAACAGTGATGAAAACCTGGTTCAATTAATAACAATCACATGTAAGACGAAATGAAATTGCTGATACCTAAATTGAGAGGAAAAAACAAATGAACTTAGTGAACAACTATTTTAGTGATTTAAAAAAAAAACTATTGAATGAGAATGGCTATAACCAATGATATGAGACTTAGAAGAGGGATCAGAAACAGATGTGTTGTCAGACATGTTCAGGAAGCTTATTCTGTTGGGAGGGAGGGAGGGAGGGAGGGAGGGAGGGAGGGAGGGAGGGAGGGAGGGAGGGAGGGAGGGAGGGAGGGAGGGAGGGAGGGAGGGAGGGAAGACACTGCTCACAAGCCACAGAGCTCAATACAGAATCCTTTACCTAGAGCTACCTCAACTATTCTGAAGGTGGCACAACATGGTGGGGCTTTCTGTTGTTAGCTCTCATCCTGGGAATGGAAAGTGATTATATGGTCCACAGAAATGAAATACACACAGCCCCCAGGGAAAAGTCTCGGAGCAGAGCCAGAACACAGTGACTCCGGTCTGGGTCTGGCCTTGGTGACTAGATGAGAACACCGTACCCCTGGGGTGGTTGTGAAGATGACATGCCAGAAGTGTGGCTCAGGAACTGACAACTGATTGTACAGGGATGCTGAAGATTCGGATCCCGCCCCCAACAGGAGGAAGAGGCCACAGCCCCACCCCAAACCCTGCATTGGCTCACAGGACTCTGAGTCCCACTCTCCTCCTCGAGCAAACAGAAAACTTCCTCACTGGGCTAGGCAAGGAGGAAAAATTCAATACCTGTGACATTTACCATCCTGGTGAGAGGGTGATAAATGTTTACTGGGAATTATCAGTTATATGTTACTACCAGCCTTAATTTCCAAATAAGAAAACTAGGGTAATGTGGAATTGAGGAAATGTGAAAACCGAGGTTTGTGGTTAGAGAAAAACATATCTATATATAGTATATATAGAAGCTTCTAGTAAAGTACCTAATATTGCATGAAATGCTGTAAGTCTCCATAAATGATTGCTATTAAAAAATGAAGAGTCTCTACCTATCCAAGCATATAATCCTGGTATTGTCTTTATTGATTAAATATGCAGGAGCTAAAATACATGAGGGTGTTTATATCAAAACTCCAATCAATAAATCCACCAAAAAAGGGATTTACACTTTTACATGTAATTTGTCTTCAAATTTCTTCTGTGATATTTTAAGTAAATGGACAATATGATACTGAAAACCAGGGCTGTCAGTGGGGAGTGACCAGCCCTGTCTGAGAAGGAACTGGAGGTGGCTGAGCCACAGGAACTAGTAGATGGTTGGTTCAGCTGCAAACAGGATCTAATATTCAGTGAGAAATGTTCTTTGGTGATTCCTATTGGAGAACTGACTGATGGGGGGGTGGGGGGGTGGGGGGGGCGGGGTGCTGAGCTGTCCAACAGCACTATTACCAAAATCTAGTAAAGGCACTTTGGATTTAATAGCAATTTCAGGGAGAGAATAAAAGAACTTTTTACTTTAAAAATATTATTTGGTAAACAAGAATATTCAAGTTGGAATTTATGTGAAAAGAAGTTGAAACTGGCCATGCACAATCAATATGTTTAACCAACATTTATTGAGCTATTTACAAATAAAAGCTAAAAATGGAGATTTCAAAACGCTACCATCTCCTTTAGAACTCATTAGGCACACACATACCATTATGAGATATGTGCAGATAAGGGACAATCTGTATCTTGTATCAAGGTTTACACAGAGTTAAGATAAGGATCTTAACTTAGATGCTAATTATGCAAAAAATTAGAACACAACAGAATGCATTTAATAATAAAATTTTATAGAACAGAATTTAATCTTTATTTAATGATTCAGCAGGCATATCAAAACCATGAAGTGCTTCAGGGAGATAGCCATCATCATCAATTACAGCTACAGTGGCAAAGGCAGAAGTGTCAATTAATAAGAGTTCTGGCTGAATTCCTTTCCTATAACAATTTATAATAAAATAAACTAAGTAAACTAACTGAAATAAAAACACTCAGGAATGTTAAAATAATAATAAAGTCAGGATTATTTCTTCCCTTTTTAATCCCCTCATCATTTAAAATAAGATGTGTTAACAATGTTACCATTATAACTCATTAAGTTTTTGCTGGCAAAGAGTGGATATGGATTTGACTGAATAACCCTTTCGCCCCTCAGACAAAAAGTGGCTCATACATCTGTCTCTCTGGGGAATGGGACAGCATGTTGCTCGTTATCTATTGGGTGGTACATCACGTTAGGCAGAAGCAGAATATCTTTTCGGTTTTTATTAGAGATTAAACGCAGATTAAAACAACATGTACAGGTGCAAAGAGGGCAAAGGGTATGGAGTCTATAATATGACTCTAAACCAGGTGTCCTCAAACTACGGCCCGCGGGCCACATGCGGGTGTTTTTGCCGTTTTGTTTTTTTACTTCAAAATAAGATATGTGCAGTGTGCATAGGAATTTGTTCAAAGTTTTTTTTTAAACTATAGTCCGGCCCTCCAACGGTCTGAGGGACAGTAAACTGGCCCCCTGTTTAAAAAGTTTGAGGACCCCTGCTCTAAACTATGTCCCCCAGAATTCTGTTCCCAGTACACATGAATCCAGTTAGGGACAGCCACATAAGTAATTCTGGTGGAACATCCGAGGGCAGAGAAGTGGGGCAATGGTTCATACATATCATTTATCACCTCATCACCTAATTGTCATGTGGCAACAACAAACACTACTCTCTACAAACTGGGGCCTCCACCAGCTTCTCTGACTCCAGACCAATTGATTAAGTAACTGAGGAAGAGACCAAGCTGCTGCTGAATAAATGCCCCCATCAACATTGGACGCAACATTCAGGGAGTCTCTCTGTCCTCAGGGGCTCCAGCTCATGCTGTAAGCTCCATCTCCCCCTGGTTCTCCCCATGTTCCCACTTCCTCCCTTCTCTGCTGCCTGCCTTGTGAATTTCAATTCCAACATCAAATGCAACAACATCTTACAAAGACTGGTTGAAAAGTTTGCAGTTGTATAACACCAAATCCCTGTAATAAATTCCTTGACTTTGTTCACATCACACATAAAAACACAAACACGGATATATCACAGTGGATATAAATGCCGTATTGACTCAGAATTACAAAATGGAGTGACAGAGATTTACCCATTTCGACCGGAAACAACCAAAAAATCAACATATGAAATAATTTTTAAGACATAGACATAAGGCAAAGAAAGTGATTTCAGAATGAATGCTGACAGACAGTGGAATGAGGTAGGGATGAACAGACTTCCTGAGTTGAGGCTGCATGGGTCCTGGCTGGGTGGCTCGGTTGGAGCATTGTCCTGATATGCTAAGGTTGTGAGTTTGATCCCTGCTTAAGGCGCATACAAGACACAACTAAGGAATGCATAAATAAGTGAATAGCAAATCAGTGTGTGTGTGTGTGTGTGTGTGTGTGTGTGTGTGTGTGTGTGAAATCAATAAATAATTTTTTTGAAAAATGAGACTGCACGAAGCCCAGGCAGCTGGACATCACAGGACAGAGTTGCAGAGAGGAGAGACCTACACAAGCAGAGAGAGAATTCAAGGTCTGCAGAGAGAATGCATGGAGTATTCAGCTAATTACTGATGGAGGTTTGTGGGGAAAGAAACCACACAGTGATGGATTGAGCATACATAGAGAGAGCATGGCACTCAGCAGTGCATTCACAGGGCCAGCCTGGAGAACCCAAGGGCTCCAGAGTCTCCCAGGAAGCTCAGCCTCAGTAGTAGAGAATAATTAGCCACAGACTGAGTACTGGTCGGAATCTGCTCAAAAGTGAAGCACAAAATGTCAAACTATTTTCAAGTAAATTAACTGCATCCCAAAACAAAGCTCAAGAATATTTATTGAAATACAAAATAAACACTAGCAAAGTAAAATTCACAATGTATAAAATAAAATGAAAAATTACCAGTCAGGCAGAAAAGGAAGAAAATATGACCCACAAAAAGGAGAAAAATTAATCACCTAAAACCAACCAGAACAGACAAGATGTTAAAATTATCAAACAAGGACATTAAAACACCTACCATAGATATATTAAATGGTCAAAAGAGAATTCCAGAAAATGCAAGCTAAGTTGCTAGGAGATGGGAGGAAAGGGCAGGAATTAAGTATCACAAAGCAAAACATGGAACTTATGGCAGTAATGGATATTTGGGGTATTAATTTCATGGAAATAAATATGTATATACACTGAGTGGCCAGATTATTATGATCTCTGAACGCATAATAATCTAGCCACTCAGTGTGTGTGTGTGTGTGTGTGTGTGTGTGTGTGTGTGTGTGTGTGTATCCCAATGCATGAATTCGTGCATGGGTGGGGTCCAGCCAGCCTGGCCAGGGGGGGGGACATGGGCGGCTGGCTGGCCTGCCTGCTGGTCAAACTCCTGGTCGAGGGAACAATTTGCATATTAGCCTTTCATTATATAGGATATACACTGAGTGGCCAGATTATTATGCGTTCAGAGATCATAATAATATGGCCACTTAGTGTATATACACATATATGTATATATCTTTCAAAATTCACCAAATTGTACATTTTAAATGTGCACAGATTTCTGTATGCAAATAATATTCCAATAAATCCTTTTTCCTTTAAGTCAGATTAAAGATAACATTTAAAATGAAGCAAATTTCACAAGGCATATCCTTGAAAAATTCAATTAGAAAACACTATTTCAGACATCATACAATACTATAGGACAAAGAACCACATTGATTACTTCTTCATTGCCTTTATGGTTTTTTTTACTTGTGAAAAGTTAGAGTTCTAGAGTAACAAAGGGAACCGCTAGTTTGACGTGCATAAACCAGACACTTTTCCCCTATTGTACATAAGATATCTGTAATTTAAAAAAAAAAAAAAAGGAAAAATAGCTAAAATCAAAGTTGGCTCTTTGAAGAGATCATCAAAAGAAACTGTTAGCTAGAACAATTAAGAAAAAAAAAGATTAAAGTTATTAAATTACAATAAAATAGGGGAAATTATTTCTGAGCTGACAGAAATAAAAGGGATTAAAATACTACAAACAATTGTGTGCAAATAAATGAGATAAACTAGATAAAATAGACAAATTCCTAGAAAGAACAAACAAGTGGCACTGACTGAAATTAAATAATTTGCATAGACCCATACAAGTAAAGAAACTAAACTACTTACCAAAAAATTTCAAACTCCAAAAGCCCTGGCTCTGGCCAGATAGCTATGTTGGTTGGAGCGTCATCCTGTACAACAAAAGGTTGCGAGTTTGATCCCCAGTCAAAGCAGGTATGGAAGAGAATCAATAGATGTTTCTCTTTCTCTCTCTCTCTCTCTCTCTCTCTCTCTCTCTCTCTCTCTCTCTCTCTCTCTCTCTCTCTCTCCTTCCCTCCCTCCCTCCCTCCCTTCCTGTCTTTCTAGAAATCAATAAAATAAAATAACATATCCTCGGGTGAGGATTTAAAAAAAAAAAAAAAGCCTAGGTTCAAATGACTTTACTGGTGAATTCTATTAGAAATTTGAAAAGTAATTAAAACCAATCCCTCACAGTTCCTCCAAAAAACAGAAAAGGAGTAAACATTTCCCAACTAAATCTATTAGGCCTGTATTACTTAGATATAAAAACAAGATGAAGACATTATCCCTTATGAACATAAGTGCCTTACTTGTCAACAAAATACAAAAATAAACAAAAACCTGAAACCAGCAACATGTGAGAAGGTTTAAATATGTTTACCAAGTGGAATTTATTCTAAGAATGCAACTTTAACATACAAAAATCAATGAATATAATCAATCCTATTAATATACAAAATCACATGCTCATCTCAGATGCAGAAAAAGCATTTAACAATATTAAACATTCCATCATGAAAAAGAAAAGACACTTGGCAAATTTTGTATTGAAGGGAACCAACTAAAGGCCATCTACAAAAAAATATAAAAATAAAAAATCACAGCTAATATTCTACCTAATGGTGAAAAAATGAATGCCATCACTCTAAGATCAGAATGAGGCAATGATTTCTGCTCTTAACACTTCTATTCAACATTGTACAAAGATTGGGAAATTGGGAAGGAAAAAGAGACAAAAGGTAATCCAGATTGGAAAGGAAGAAGTTTAAATAATTCTATAAACAGCTGACATGATCTTGTACATAAAATATCTTGAAGAATCCACACACAAAAATTACCAGAACCAATAAACAAGTCCAGCAATGTTCCAGAATAAAAAAATCAATATGCAACAAAATAAATGGTATTTCTGTGCACTAACAACAAAGAATAAAAAATAAAATTAGGAAAACATTGTAAATGCTTAGGAATAGTTTTAACAAAAAAGCTCAATACATACAATGAAAGCTAAAGAACATCAAAAAATAAATTAAAAACTTAAATAAAAAGACACCCCATGTTCATGGATTGAAACGTATACAGTGAACACATGACCCAGCAATTCCACTCCTGGATATACATTCAAGAGCACTAAAAACATTATGACCACAAAAAGTTGTGTACAAATTGTCATAGCAGCATTAGGCTAATTGTTCCCAAATGGAAATAATCCAGATGCCCATGAAATATACATAAAGAAAATGTGCCGTACTCAGACAATACAGTATTCTTCAATTATATGAAGGAAGAAACTACTGATACATGGGATAACACAGATAAATCATGAAAACACACCACAAGAAGGAAGCCAGCCACCAAAGGCCGCATATTCTATGATCACATATACACCATATGAAATGTACAGAACAAGCAAATCTGTACAGACAGAAGGCAGATTATGTACTAGAGGGACGAGGCTGAATAGCACAGCACTTCCCTGCTCAAAAAGAACATTTACAACCCTACCGGTGTGGCTCAGTGGTTGAACGTTGACCCATGAACCAAGAGGTTGCTGGCTCGATCCAAGCTGGGGGACATGCAGGAAGCAGCCAATTGATGTTTCTATCTCTTTATTCCTCTCCCTTCTTCTCTCCCTCAAATCAATGAAAACATATTTTTTAAAAAAATTTTTTTTTGTTTAAAAAATATTTTTAAAAGAACATTTATACCATTTACTTAGGTACTCATTCTAAAGTTCGCACACTACATGTCTATAAATGGAGAGGTACAATTAGTTAGGATACCATGTGTGTCCTGTATTTGGGTAGGTCAACAATATTATAAAATGATAAAGTAAGTAAGTTACATTCCTCCTTTGAAGTGAAGGAATAAAATTTAAGAAAAAACAGACTTATTCATGAGGACAGATTTATGACAGAGGAAATTATGAGAAAAGGCAAACCCCCTTGATTCTGTGTCTAGGCCACAGAATCAATGTGGGCACAGTGAGACTAGAAAGGTGTGTTGTGAACAAATTATAGGGGACCTGACAAACAATGGGATGGATTTTAAATAGTATTCAATGTGTTTATTTTTATTTTTAACAATGACAGAGAAAAAAAGAAAATAGTAAACAATCTGTGAGAAACAAATCTGTTCACCAAAAAGGAGTTCCAAAACCAGTGAACTCACCTAGCACCCAGTTCTTGATTTAATAAATACAATTGTCCATTAAAGAATCTAGCACTCTTAGGGAGAAAAGAAAAAGCAAAAGAAAAAAAGGCTGATCCCAAGCCTGGGATATCTTAGCATGCCAGAAATTTAAAAATACTCAAAGAATGACAGGGACATATCAAAAGTACACAGAAGATAACACAAACAGGCCACTGATGACCAGTTTGGGGAATGTCAACACCAAACATACTAAATATAAGAATTATTCATAGATTTTTTAAAATAAAATTATGTGTAATACTAACAGATAAATTTTAAAAAGCTCTTCCAATTAATAAATATAAAATAGACAGTCTCCAAAACTAAAAGCAATCTTCAAAAATCTGTCGTATTTTTTCCTCAATAAGCATAAGTAGAGCTGATTATATATTAACATTATTTTACTTTGCTTGATAAATTCTGGACTATGTTTTTGCTTTAGAAAACTGCAAAAGAAAGGTGACAGAACCTCATACTTCTATAATTTTTATAGGCAATAAGATGCTTTGTTACTCCAGTTTCTTATTCTCATACTAACTTAATTTCCTGTCCTTACATTATTAAAGAAAAAAATGGTTTATATTATTTGGAGTTTTACTCCCCAAATAAGATATTAAGACTTGGGACTATTACGTTTTCAACCATAACAGCATGCTAAAATATTCACTGGCCCAGTTATTATTAAAACAATACTATGCTTTACCTCAAAACTGAAATTATTAAAAAAAAAAAAAAACTCTGAAATTTGCAGGAGAGCACTTTAAACAGTAAAACCATGAGAGTTTCCCAGATATCTCTGCTATTTCTTCTCATTCTTTCACTACAGGTTCAGTATGAAATACAAGAGGAAGGACTCTCATTTACAGAGCAAACAGCCCCTAATACTAAGTAATAATTGCAGCACTTGGGCAAAAATGGATCACTGTTTTAAAAATTCTAATAGATTACTGGACTTATACAGGCTCTCTCCAACCTGAGTTGTTAAAGCAGTGCTTCCTGATACAAAGGTGAGGGGAAGTGAAGAAGGTGAGCTAAAGTAAGGGAAGTGGAGGAGAGGGAAGAGCAGAGCAGACCAGAGAGACTGGGAGAGAGAAGACATGCATGCAGAACTCGAATATTCTTACAGCTACGTGTAATATTTTGCAAACTAAAATCGACTGAGATGGAAGCTATTTTGCATGGTACAGTGGCGATGGCTAACTAATGAGAGTTCTGTGGGCTGCATGTTAGTCCCCTGCCTCATCTGCCACCCTAATGACAGCGGCCACCTGCTGTTTTATTGTCACAGCTGGAGTCAGTTCACACTCCTTGGTGCTGAGCTCTGCCCATGAGCACCAAGCTCTCTCCTCGCCTCATTACTTTGATGAACTTTTTATGGTCAGCACCCATGAAGACCTCATCTAGGACTGCAAGACGCAGGCTGGCTTCAGGGCGTACTTCCAGTTCCGTGAGGTGATAATGCACAGTGACACTATGCTGTCTGTCAGCTAGGGCACAAGTGACTGTACTGTACTTTTGCACTACAGGGCCCACAACAGGTAAAAATGCCATGAAATTCCCATGCTTAATAACATCCTTCCTCCCTCATTGCGATGTGAAGATCATACAATGCTCCCATAATGAAGCATTTTAAAGGTACATGTTATTATAGAAAACCTAATGTACTGTTTATGATTACTGCCATAAAATTAAAATTCTTTTCATTTTCTAGATTGAAAGACATAGGAAGAATTTTTTTTCCTTTAGCTACTAAAGTGAAAAGGGATAAAAATATGCAGAATCAAAATATTTGTATTAGTAACTACTTTAAAGTAAAACTTCATGAGGTGTTTGTGATGTCTCTTAATATATTTTATTGACTTTTTACAGAGAGGAAAGGAGAGGGACAGAGAGCTAGAAACATCGATGAGAGAGAAACATCGACCAGCTGCCTCCTGCACACCCCCTACCGGGGATGTGCCCGCAACCAATGTACATGCCCTTGACCGGAATCGAACCTGGGACCCTTCAGTCCGCAGACCGACGCTCTATCCACTGAGCCAAACCGGTTTCGGCATGTCTCTTAATTTTAGAAGATGCAGTACTGACACATCAGTGGATTTTAAACTAAATCTGCCCTGTGAAATTTTGATGGCAGGAAGGTTGTTCAAATAATAATGTAATGAATATAAAAAGCCTTTCAACCTGTTTCTGATAATTACTGACCAAACATATAGAAGTCATCAACGTAATGACTACTTGTTGTAGTGGGGTGGGGGGGGGAGGATTGGAGATAATTTAAAACTTTTAGCAACATATTTTAAAAATGACCAACCCTTATACATTACTGTGTGAAAATTATTGAATATAATTGTATTTATACACATTGGCTTATGCCTGATAAAAGTTTAACCTAAGAAAAGAAACTCTTTGCAGCATTAAAATATTTCAATTATTTCCCATATACATTTACACTAATATTTTTTAAATTCAAAAATCATCAAAAGTAACATTTAATTTGCTAATGCCTAACAGCTATTATAAAGCTGAAAACCAGGACATTTATGGATTTATTCAATAGCACTCCAGATGGTGAATTTTTGACAAATTCTCCAATGTTAGCAGCCAATAAATATCAATTTAATTTATTTCAAAATTCTACCTACAAATATATATGTAGATCAAACTGATAGTTGCCAGAAGGGAAGTGGGTGAGGAGATGGGTGAAAAGGTGAGGGAATATTGTCAATAATACTGTGATCACTTTGCATAGGGACGAATGGTTACTAGACTTGGTGTAATGATTACTTCATAAAGCATATAAATGTCAAATCATTGTGTTATACACCTGAAACTAATACAATATTGCTTGCCAACTATACTTAAATTTTTAAAGGAGTAGATATAAAGGAAAATTAGAATTATCTCAAAAGAAAAAAATGAATACTTACTCTTCATTTGGTACTCTATGGTAAGAAAATCAACATTTTCCAATCTACCAATCAACAGCTATAAGTTCAATATACATTCTTAAATTAGAAGTCATACTGCCCACAAATCCCCTGAGATAGGCATCCATATTTCCAGAAATAGTTTTGGCAATTCTTATTGCTATATTTCTATGAAAAAAAATACCATATTGATTTTCTGTTGTGTAATACAATCAGAAAAATGTACACGCATTGATATTTTTTAAAAACTGGCCACACTGAAACCGATATTTTCATGATGCACTGATTTCGTTAGCAGAACCTTGATTTAGACCTATCATTCAGATAAAAAATGAAAAATAATGTTAAAAATCTACCATAAAGAATATATCAATATGCCATGTTTTAGTTAAAGAGAACTAACCTGAAACACTCAAGAATTGGAAAGAATAATTGTGTCAATTTCATGTCACATATAAATGTAGGAGAAATAGACAATTTAATTAATAAATAAATGTATATACACAACTAAAAATTCACCATGTTTGTCACTGCACAGTAAGATTACACTATAATTATTATTTAGGATTTTCTTTAATTTCCAAATATTCTATAATGTCTCAATTTAATATTCTAAAAAATATAATAAATATAGGCAAGTAAAGCTTTCAAATGAGCTACAAAATTCACTGTATTGATTATGGAGACAAAGATCCATAAAGTCCATAGAAATCTTGGACTATATCACAAAGAAAGGCTGACTCTGGGTTATGGGTTGAGTCAGAGGTCATGACCCCTCACCACTTTCATTCCCACATTCAGTATGGCCCACTTCATAATGTGAGGGCTGAAAGTACAAAAATGAATAAAATTATCTAAAACCCTGGGGAGGGAAATCAGATTATAACTGGGATCATTTCCCTAAGTGGGTAACAGATAAAGAAGATTTCTGCAGGAATAATGAGTTCATTAATAAATTCTCAGTGCTAACCTATTGCCTGAAAGTCAGGAAAACCAATGTTTCCAAGCAGAGGTTAAATACTAACCTCCAACATAAAATAACTGGGAAGCCAAACTAAAATCTACGAATCAAAGGGCCATGTGACAACAGCAAATCCTTGAATATAGCATCCTAATAATTTAATGTACAGTATTTACTGGATTCTGATTCCAAGTTTAGATTTTGATACACAATTGATTTAATATCATCTTTTCCAAAGGATAAAAAAACAGCAACACCAAATTAATGCCAATTAACTTTAAATGCATTACAATTTCAAAAATGTTAAAACATGAAAAAACACTTGTTTTAAAAGCAAGAAGCAGGTAGAAAAACATAATATATCTACTCTTTTAGAGGCAAAGGTCATATCTAAGAAATCTATACTAATAAAAGGGTAATATGCTAATTAGACTGGATGTCCTTCCGGACAAAGCCACGGTGGCGGGGCAGAGGCAGAGGCAGTTAGGGGCAATCAGACCAGCAGGCAGAGCGGTTAGGAGCGATTAGTCTGACAGGGGAGAGAGGTTAGGGGCAATCAGGCTGGCAGGGGAGAGCAATTAGGGGCAATCAGGCCAGCAGGGGAGAGCGGTTAGGGGCAATCAGGCCAGCAGGGGAGAGCAGTTAGGGGTGATCAGGCAGGCAAGGGAGAGCGGTTAGGGGCGATCAGGCTGGCAGGGGAGAGCAGTTAGGGGCGATCAGGCCGGAAGGGAAGCAGTTAGGGGCACCAGACAGGCAGGCAGAGACCATTAGGAGCGATCAGGCAGGCAGGCAGACGCAGTTAGGGGCAATCAGGCTGGCAGGGGAGCAGTTAGGGGCGATCAGGCAGGCAGGCAGAAGCAGTTAGGGGTGATCAGGCAGGCAGGCAGGCGAGCAGTTAGGAACCAGTGGTCACGGATTGTGAGAGGGATGACCAGCAGTCGGACATCCCCCAAAGGGTTCCAGATTGGAGAGATTGCAGGCCGGGCTGAGCACTCCCCCACTCCCTAATGCATGAATTTCGTGCACTAGGCCTCTAGTATACCATAAACAGCTAAGAAAACAAAATGTTCCAGATAAAGGCAGATGTCATTTAGTAAAACTTTTCACATTTTAGATCACAAGATATTATTTCCATTAAAAATACCTGTATGAACACCAATTAGGGAACCTCACAGATCTTAAAACAATGACGATTCATGAGGATTTTATCACAACTTATCCTACAAGGGAGTGTCATACACTTCAAATAAACTCTTCACTGTTCCTTGTCTGACTTAATAATTTAAAAACTCACAGAGAATCTATCTTATAAATATGAAAGCTTCATATTAACATCATATTATCCTACATCTAACTAAAGAACCACACATTACACAAGAATTGGGACATACATACACACACACACACACACACACACACACACACACATCTTTATGATAGGATAAATCCTGTCCAACCATACTCATACCCCTTCTGGCTGAGCCTCAAAGAGAAAAGAAAATTGATTCACCATTTTTCACATGTGATTCTTCTATCTGATCATATCATTCACTTCCATAGTTCCAGCAACGATATAAGGACAATTCTTAAGTATACTGTTACTTGTATACGCATATAAAGAAGACATGCCTATTTGAGGCCTGAATCTCTCTATCAAGCTCAAACTCAGATCCAACTGCCCACTGCATATCTGCACCTGAATAATCTATGGCCATTTCAAATTCAGCACAACTAAAGTTAAGTGTGTCACTGTCCCTCCCACGGTACAATCCCTGATGGCTGTAACTTGCTGCTTCTCCAGTGTTCTCTATCTTGGTTAATAGAACACCACTTTCTATCCATTCATCCAAGGTGCAAATCTATTCAACCTTCACCACTCCAGCTCACACTCACACCATCTGGTCACTGAGTCCTACCTACTAGACTGTCTCTTGACTCTTCTATCCTCTTTTGTTTATCCACCCATTTCCTTATTCAATGGTATCCTTGCCTATTTTCTGAACAATTAAAGGTTGCTAACAGGACTCAATGTCTAGTATTATTCTAAAGTCATTCACTAACTACAATGCAGACATAATATGTATAGTGTAACCACATTGTCTTAACCCCAAACCACAGCACTTATGAGACAGAAACAGAGGCTAACCAGACAAGACACTAAGACAACAGCAATGAAGTGTCTCCTTTACTTTAGTAGATTAATCTGTGAGGACAGACACTGTGAGCTGTTGTGGCTACATTCTACAAGGAAGAAACTAAAGTTGAAAAACACTTAAACACCCTATCACTGCTTCCAAAATAATACAGGAGTCTATGAAGAATGGTAATTTTCACATTTCAGCTGATTTTAAATAAAACAGCAAAGAGCAGAGTTGAATGCTATATCAATAAATATTCAAAATAGAACAAAGCATGATTCAGGTTATCTCTGAAAAATATTAGGTTGAACTAAATAAACTTTATAGAAAAAAGGCAGTCAAAGTCAGCAATCCCATGTGTCTCAACCTAATAAAGGTAACTGGTCTCATCTCGCTTTAAGTTATTTTTCACTGTGTATTTACAAAGGACAAGTATTTCACAGTTCTGCACATTGTGAATTTCTACACAGTATTCTCTTTTACATGTAAGAAAGTATGTCCTCTGAAATATTACAGTAAGGGGACTACCTATGCAACAGTTGTTCCTTCATCAAAAACATGTTCTCTGTCAATATTTTTACTTCTCTTTAAGTCTTCCATCTTTCTTCTCTGCTACAAAAACTACAAAAAAGTGAAGAATACAAAGCAAAGCTTTGTTCGCCCTATTTGGTTTGTGAGCTGCAGATATGACCACATGAAGAACTGCCGACCTTGTAATTACAATGAGGAAGGACCTCAGGAATTCTTTTACTTGCTAATGCAGTTTTGCCCCTTGGTGCAGAGTGAGGCAAGAATTGCACTGCTCCTCCTCTGTAAATTCTCCCTCTCCCCAGGTTTTATTTCCCATTTTAAACTAGGAAATAAAGGTAAAATCCAGCTGGGCAGTTTATTCAGAGCAAATGACAGTTTGCAGATAACACACTGGGTTTGCAGCCTCCATTATTGACAAGAGAGAGGTTCTTGTCATGTCGGGGGGGGGGGGGGGGGGGCCTTCATTGTTACCAAGACTTAGTTGTGTATGTTTGACAACCAAGGAAAATTGCTATCACTTGAAATCTTGAAATGTACAGATCAGTCATGACAAATAAATATAACATATTTTGGATAAAAATCAGATAGAAATTATTGAATTTAAAGATAATGCCAAGAAAATTACAAGTCTAAGAACTTGTCTTTAACTCTGGGATCCCAAAAATGGCACTTCACACTGTGTTTAGATTTGACCAAATGACTAAAGATAACCAAAATTTAAAAAAAAAAAAAAACACACACACACACACACACATGAATATATCAGGATATTATTATATTTTGATAAAAATTGTAAAAAGATACTAAATAAACCAGATGCTTATGCTGATTGATCAGCATCCTCTACACAAAAGCCACATGAAGTCAACTGTAATTAAAAGGCTGATTCATGATCGTGCAGAATAAAGAGCTAGCTTCCTTATAGAAAGAGCTATCCAAAATGAGGGCTCTCTTCCTCACACTGCCCCATAAAGGTTTTAAAAATCCTTCTTTCTCGGCTTCCTGGACTTTACATTTGACATAGACTACCATCCTTTTATTAGCATGACTCTTTCAGAGGTTATAGTATAAATCATTTAGGTCACAGCTGTCTTTCATTACATCCCAGTCCGGGTAAGATAACATAGTCACTTTAATTAAATTCCAAAGGCTGTTTTAGGCTAATTCAGAGGTAAATATAAGACTATTCAAATTATTCATGTGCATATGGATGGTTACTTGTGTGTATAAGAGTATTTATATATTCATATTCATTTCATACACACATACATTTACATACATGTATAAGAGCAATAAGGCAAGAGAAAGAAATAAAAGGCATCCAAATAGGGAAAGAAGAAGTCAAACTGTCACCTTTTGCGGATGACATGATGCTGTATATAGAAAACCCTACAGACTCTATCAAAAAACTACGCAAACAATAAATAAATACAGTCAAGTTGCAGGATACAAAATCAATGTACAAAAATCCATCGCCTTCCTGTATACCGACAACAAAACTTCAGAAAAAAGAAATGGAGAAAACAATTCCTTTTGCAATTGCAACCAAAAGAATAAAATACCTAGGAATAAACATAACAAAGAATGTGAAAGACCTATATACTGAAAATTATAAAACATTATTAAAAGACATTGAAAAAGATACAACAAAATGGAAAAATATCGCGTGTTCATGGATTGGAAGAATCAGCATAGTTAAAATGGCCATTTTACCTAAAGCAATATACAGATTTAATGCAATCCCCATCAAAATCCCAATGTCATTTTTTAAAGAAATAGGACAAGAAATCATCAGATTTGTATTGAATGATGAAAAACCCTGAATAGCCAAAGCAATCCTGAAAAAAAAAAGAACAAGCCTGGAGGTATCATGCTACCTGACTTCAAAATATACTACAGAGCTATGATAATCAAAACAGCATAATACTGGCAGAGAAACATATACACAGATCAATGGAACAGACTAGAGAGCCCAGCTATAAAACCACACATATATGGGACAGATAATTTTCAACAAAGGAGCCAGAAATGCACATTGGAGTAAAGATAGTCTCTTCAATAAATGGTGCTGGGAAAACTGGAAAGCCACATGCAAATGAATGAAACTGGATTGCAGTTTGCAGTTTGTCCCCATGTACCAAAATTTATTCAAAATGGATCAAAGACTTAGACATAAGACCTGAAACTATAAGTCACATAGAAAGAAATAGAGGTACCAAACTTATGGGCCTGGGTGGTAGAGAACATTTTATGGACTTGACCCCAAAGGTAAGGGAGGTAGAGGCAAAAATAAATGAATGGGACTATATCAAACTGAAGAGCTTCTGCACAGCAAAAGAAACGGACAACAAAACAAACAAGCAGCCAACCATATGGGAGATGATATTTGCAAACAGTAGCTCCGACAAAGGTTTAATTTCCAAAATATATAAAGAACTCATAAAACTCAACACCAAACAAATAAACAATCCAATCAAAGAGTGGGCAGAGGACCTGAAAATACACCTCTCACAAGAAGACATACAAACAGCCAACAGATATCCTACCTAATAATAGACAAATATGCAAATTGACCATACCTCCGACACACCCACAAGCCATGCCCACAAGCCACGCCCACCATCCAATCAGAGCGTGTATGCAAATTAACCCAAACCAAGATGGCTACAGCCACAGAGAGCAAGGTTTCCTAGGTAACAGAGGAAGTCAAGCTTTCTGCCTGCCCTTGCCAGGCCTAAGCCTCCACTCAAGCTACAAAGTTTCAATTATAGAAAGTAAACAAATTCAAACAAATGGCGGCAGGATGGAGCTTGAGAGAGCAGGCCAGGGTTGCTGGCAGCAACAGGGGAAGCAAAGCTTTCCGCACACCATAACCGGGCCCACCCGCTTAAGGCAACAAAGTTTCAATTTTAACCCCAACAGAAATGGCTGCCAGCCTCGGAGGGAGCCCCAGGCTTGGCTCCGCTCCAGGCTACAAAGTTTCAATTGTAGAAGGAAAATAAATTCCAGATACCAGGGCCTCCGCTTGGGTTGCCAGGGGGCGTGGCCGGCCTGCAAACCACCACAGGCCCCTTGCTCAGGCCGCCCCATGCCCCAAGGGAACCCCCACCTGATCCGGGACATCCTTCAGGGCAAACCAGCTGGCCCCCACCCCTGTACCAGGCCTCTATCCTATCTAATAAAAGAGTAATATGCAGATTGATCATCACTGCAACACACAATATAACTGCCCCCATGTGGACACAAGATAGCCACCACAAGGTGACCAGCAGGAGAGGGCAGTTGGGAGGCACCCGGCCTGCAAGGGAGGGCAGTTGAGAAGGACCAGGCCTGCAAGGGAGGGCAATTGGAGGTGATCAACCCTGCAGGAGAGGGCAGTTAGGGGTTACCAGGCCGGCAGAGGAGGGAAGTTGGGGGCAAACAGGCTGGCAGCGGAGTGGTTAGGGGGTGATCAGGCTGGCAGGCAGAAGTGGTTAGGGGCAATCAGGAAGGCAGGCAGGCAAGCAGTTGGGAGCCAGCAGTCCTGGATTGTGAGAGATATCCCATATTGGAGAGGGTACAGGCTGGGCTGAGGGACAACCCCCCTCCATGCACGAATTTCGTGCACCGGGCCTCTAGTATGAAATAATGTTCAACCTCACTGGCAATCAGGGAAATCCAAATTAAAACTACAATGAGATACCACCTTCCACCAGTTAGAGTGGCCATTATCAACAAGACAAGCAACAACAAGTGTTGGAGAGGTTGTGGAAAAAAGGGATCCCTCATTCACTGCTGGTGGGAATGCAGACTGGTACAACCACTATGGAAAGCAGTGTGTATGTAATAAAATTTTCCAAATCTGATTATAGAAGTTTTAATGATTGATCCTACCTATAATTTCCTCAATTGATTTACTGTCTATAATTTCTCACATTACCCAGTGTATGAATTCCGTAAAACACCTCATGTGCAATAATCACTCTTTTCTGTCACATGACCAGTGATGCTCTCAAACTTCTATGACGAAGCTGCCTGCTATCTACGCTAGTAAGAAGGGACAGGTTCCTGCCAAGCTCTCCAGGTACAGTGGGTGACCATGAGAGACAGGTAATGCTGGCTGGAGGATCCCAGCCAAATCAGACTTCATTTGGTTACGACTTCAGCATTGTTAGTGGGGTGAGGGACTAGCTTATCAGGGGAACCCCCAGACTCTGCTCTAGTAACTCCTCCCCTCCGAGCAGCGAAATCTCAAGATCTGTCTTTGATGAAGCACTAGGAGCCAAAAGAAGAGGAGGCAATATACCAATGCAAGGGGACACCTGGTTCAATTTTATAGAAGATCCTCTCCTCATAACCACCACCTCTTGCCTCTGAACTCCAACCCTGCAGCTGGACACAAGCACCAAAGACATTGCACTTGATCCAATCACCACACTCCCAGTGCATGTGAGAGACAAGGTCATGTGCAGTATCTTCTTAGTTCTTTGGACTGAACCTGCAAGGGAGAAGTAGTTGGTGGACAGGACTTAGAGGAAGTATTTGTACACATCGTACAGGACAGAGTGGTCACCCCCAAAGATATCAGTTCCTAATCCTGGGAACCTGTAAATGTCACCTAATACAAAAAGGGGTCTTTGCAGATGTTACTAAGTTAAGCATTTAAAGAAAGGAAGAATTACCAGGGTTATCCCTATTCACAATCACAAGTGTCCTTCAAACAGAGGCAGAGAGAGATGTGACAAACCCAAGGGGAGAAGGAACCAAAGACTCGGGGTTTAGAGCAGGAGTCCTCAAACTTTTTAAACAGGGGCCAGTTCACTGTCCCTCAGACCGTTGGAGGGCAGGACTATAGTTTAAAAAAAACTATGAACAAATTCATATGCACACTGCACATATCTTATTTTGAAGTAAAAAAAAACAAAACAGCAAAAACACACGCATGTGGCCCGCGGGCCGTAGTTTGAGGACGCCTGGTTTAGAGGAACTAGGCCAGAGTTGATGACTCTCAGCAGCCACAGAGGATGTACAGCCCTACAGACACCTGGATCTGGGCCTAGTGATGCTGATGTTTGACCTGCGGTCTCCAAAACTGTGAGAAAATAAATTTCTGTTGATCTAAACCATCAAATAAGTGGTAATCAGATACAGCAGCCACAAGAAACTAACAAAGCATATTTTATATTTTGCCCAGAATATACTGAAGCTCTATAAAAAGTATCATTAACAAAGTAAAGTGCGCGCGCGCACACACACACACACACACACACACACACACACACACACACACACACACAAGTCCTTAATAACATCCTGGGCATATATATTTATAAGAATAGAATTCCCTTTAATTCAATGCTCAGGATATCATATAAGTATTTTTTTAAAGACTTCACAGTCTACTTTTTTTCATTTTTATTTTAAATTAAGCATGAATTTTTTTTATCCTAGAAAATTAAAACAAGTTGGGCCACATTGTTAAATTTTATAATAGAGAAAAGTCCTCCTTCAGAGTGTATTTTTGGAGGTAACTAAGTTCAGTAAATACCCTCACAACCCTGTTCTTCCTTCCAGGAATACACTGACCCAGCCTCAGAAAGGGCGGACAGCAGCATGCTCTCCCTCTACCTGAAGCTGGAGATGGGCTTTTACAAAGGCAGAGTCCTCTTGTTAGAACATTTCCTGGAAGGACAGCACTATTTCAGAAGTCTCCTCTTCTCGGTTGTTGACAACAGCAACATGCACTTCAGTGCAGATTTGGTGGCTGCCAAGCCTCCAGGAGAAGCCAGCCTCAGAATTTAATCAATGATCCAGTCCCTCCACTGCTCCCTCTCTTGCTTCCTGCTTCCCACACTGGCAGGAGGGTGTGTCGAAGAGTGGGAAGAGACATCAGTAATAATGAAAAAGTAAAAGTTCTAAACATTCCCTTCTAGACAATCCCAAACTTGAATAACCAAACTAATAATCTGATGCATACCACAGCTTTAGGGAGATAACACTTGAGCAATAGGAAATATTACTTTACTCAGAGAAATCATACACTTTGTGGTAAGAAAAAAACCTACTTTGCATTAAAGAAATGAGAAGCAAGCATCTCCAAACACTGAGATATAAAAATGCCTTCCATTTAGCAATAAGTAAGTCTGACTTTCTAAATTCCATTGAAATGCAAAAAAAGTCTTTATGATACCAAGCCAAGACAAAATATCATGTTAAAAACCACTAATATAATTGAATGTCTCACATGATTTTGACTTGGTCTGCAGTAAATCTGACTAAGTATCATGAACCACATGCCACATGCCAAAATTACTAACAATGAATGTCTCAGAATGAAGTAACTTGTGAATGTCTCAGAATTCAAGTAATTTATTAATATTCTCATGTAAAAACACCATGCAAATATTAAGGGGCCCTTCCAATGTGAACTAAGAGATAAGTAACTCAAGTCATCAAATACTTTACTTCAGAAAAGTTCATATATCTTTTCTAATCTCCTTAAACTAATTTATTATTTCCATGACACACCTGAAATGGGTGTTCATCCTCCAGTGTTCGTTCATCCAGACAGTACAAATTCTCTACTGTTCTACTCATATGTAGAAAATAAAAAGGAAAACAATGCCCTAATTATCTTTCTTAATTGAATAGTGAACATTAAAAAAAGATACCAATCTCAGATAAGACACAGTTACCATCATATAGCATCTGATTTTCAATTCATCATCATATTTCAATTTTACTGGTATATTGTATTATACCTCATATCTTCATAATTTCAATTAATTTGTAAAGAAATCCAACAAACTACCATAAAATTCAATTTAAAACATTCAAAGATTTTGAAATAAGTTTATATTTTTTAAATAGGCAGTTAAATGCTCTCAAGTATAACAACATGTATCAAGAGATTCTCTATCATGTAGCATTAACATTATAAATGTCTATAATTAATTTTACTAAGATTGTTTTAAATCTAGAATATGTACTACTCGCCAAGAATTTAAAAAACAGTATTACTCAACAATTCCAATATCCAAAAAACTTGTCTGTGATTCTCTGAAAATATACACCAAAATGTGTGCATGCATACACACATATGCACATATATGCATGCACATGTGCACTCAAGCACACAAACCTGCGGTTCTGTTAGAAATATGTACCTAAAGGTATATATGAGAAAGTAGGATAGTCACCTATGGCACTAACCAACAACAAATTAATTTTTCTTCTTTACAGATAACAAATAATAATGATTGCTTAATACATATGTACATATAAATGTATAATTATGTATTGATTAGTTTAGCTTTCAACAAAACACAAGAGTATACAGCATAGCTCCTGAGTAAGATAGTAGTTTTAAAAATCATACCAACAGACCATTAGCATTGAGTGAATTTATTTTCCCCAACGATGCTAAAGATATGCAAAATTTTCATTCTTTGGAGTTGCACAGTAAATGATTAACACCAGCTCTGCTCATTATCTCCCTTAACAAAACTTCTCTAAAAACAAATAAATCAAAAATGCCTCCAACATTCCTGAATAAATAAGTTACAGACCTATTCAGTGGCAGGAATGATATTTTAAAAAGCTTGTGCAAGCTCATTGTACAACTTTTTTTACAAAACCACATTTGATAAAAGAAAAAAACCGTCCATCTTTTCATCCCCTACAGAGTGTTACTAGCAGGAATGGCTCCTCAAAGATGAAGAAACTTTATAATAGCAACATATCTAGGAAGTGTTAAAACCCTGTGTTCCAACAGATTATAGTCACTGCTAATTAGGAGCTGATATTGTTCATAAAGATACTTTTAGGAGCCACGAGTATTTTTCTCTCATAATGAGAATATAAGGATAATGACAGCTAATAGAAGCCATCACTATATGATCAGAGACCATAAATGAGGATGTTTGTATAATGGGAAACATAATTCTTGAATTTAAAAATATGTATTTAGGTAGGTTGCAGAGGATTATTTTTTTTCTTATTTCTACATAACCCCACAACTTTCGCACTGAACAAATGCCATGAAAACAACTGACAAATCTGCCAGTATACTGGTTTTCACCAGGCATTCTATAACAGCTGCACCTACACAATATTTTCAAAAATCTCTGTATAGAAATAGTACTAATTAAGCATAAATGTTAAAAGGAAAAATTTAATGAAGTGATGAAATTGCATTATTTTAAAGTGAAAATCAATGTATTCTAGGATTCAATAAAGCTCACCAGGTAATAAGTCTATAGCATGCTAAAAACTGTAAGCTAACATCTGAAATTAAAATTCTGAGTTCACGTATATTTTATTCAAACAATCACTAAAAAACCATTTTCTATTATGAATGACAAAAGTTATAATACTAGAAGATCTAAGAAAAGCTTTATCATTATTCTCATCTTACCATTAAAATTATCCTTCAAATTTTATCTACCTAAAAGATTTGGGCTCTTTTAAAAAGCACACACATAAAACGATGCAGTTCAAAACACAATAAGCTCTTCTATTGCCATAACCTAAAAGATTTTTCATGGAATTAAAAAAATAAAGCATGTAAATTAAGGTGACTGAAACATGCTTTCATCTCACAGAGTAATATGGTAGCTATTCATCACCTGAAGTCATAAAACACTGGGCCTCGTCCTTAGTATATTCTAATGAAGCCTATCATGCAAATGAGAGTGACCTTTTCCTTGCATTCTGCAAGTTCACATTTATTCCAGGAGTACATAGAGTTTGCCAATACAAACTAGCCAAAGACTGGTAATTACTGTAATCAATTAGTAGTTAGTGTCGTTCTGCTCATTTTCAGCTAATGTCAACTAAGCCATTTTTGAGAGAGCCACCCTTGACAACAGCTTTTCTGCTGTTTTTAAAATGGGGGAAAAGGGAAAATGAAAACACTGAAACTTTCCAATATGGCTGCAAGGTTGAATCCCCTCCAAGCGACTTGAATTTTCAAGACAAGGCCCTGGAGTTTGCAAGGGACAAAGACTCCTGGGTAAAGTTGTGTACCCTTAAAATGACATTGAAGTGTTCTGGCCATACAAGGAAACATTAATATTTAGATATTTAAATGAAGGACACTCTCCTGTGCAGCAGTTCAGACTTGGGAGAACTTGGGCACTCTTCGCCACGGTTGAGTAAACAGGCCGTACCCTCTGCTCGGGAACAGTCTATTCTGTCGACAGTTATGGATAGGAAACATTACGGCAGCCGGTAATTAAAGTAAAAACTAATACTGTCTCAGAGATGGGGAATTTTGTAAAGGAAAATCATTTGTCATGGCTTACAGTTCCCACAACTGAAATGAATTATCTTTTGCTTTAGCACATGGCCATTTTAAGCTAGTGTATTTACTAAACTAAAATGAGGCCCACTGGCCCACCTTAATTGCATTAGCTGGTGGGCACAGAACAAAAATAGAATAGGTTGTAGAAAATATTCTACACACGCTGCACAACATTTAGTTGCACACACTGGAGTTTCCAGTGTGTGCAACTAAAGCAAATACCAGTTTAAATTAAAGGCTGTTGCATCACAGAAAAACCAGGTTACTAAAAATGATCTATAGTATTTTCCCTAAATATGGTTGATTTTTAAATTTACAAAAGGACTAGGGGAAAACAGTTGTGGTTGCTAAAGAGAAATGTCAATTTCCTATCAAATGATGTCCTATCGCTGGGCCTGGCCAACAGGTAAAGGACAATATATTTAATACTCACATGAAAATTTGAGAGAGGAAAAAGAGATCATTCCATGATAGAAAGAAATTGAAACTGTAGTATCTTAGAAGTTATCCATAAAACAAAACAATAATAGAGATGAGTAATTTCACCGAGATTCCTGAACTCAAATGAATAGCCAAACTAAATGCCAGCCTGTTGTACCTGTCAAACTGGGACACCCAAGGTCATGTTTACCTTGAATCTATACAATTCATGGCTGTTTATAAACTGAAATCTCTGCCTACTAAGAAATTACTAATTTTAAATAAAGAAAAGTTATTTGGGGGGAGTACTACAAGGGTAAATCAATACATACACATGTGTTACACTGACTCAAATGTTTGTTTTTGTGTCCTTTTTTTCTCTCCAAAAAAGATAAGTACTTGAAAAATAAAATGGTAAATATAAAAAACAAAAAAAGGCACAATACCATATTCATATGCCAGGTGAGAACATTCAGTTTATTTTCTGGTGTCTGAAAATATCATTCATGAATATCTGAAAATATCTATGAATTACAGTCTCTTTGTAAATTAAAAACATCTATAAAAGATTAAATGTCTGTGGAAAAGAAAACTATCACACTGAAGATAGTGTTTTAAAATCTTAACCATGCATAGAAATAACATTCCAAAATAAAAAGCCAAAAAATAGTCAAATAAAACTGAAATACATTAATGACAGAGGTTTCCCAGGTATCTCCTGTCAGTCCTAGAGTGCCACTTGGGAAACGGGGTCCATCTTCTCAAGTACCTGCATAACTGTGGCATTTGGGGGGAAACTGTGTTTGTTTCCATGGTGAAATGAGGGTAAAAAAAGCAATCAAGTGGCAATCAGTGAAGTGACTTGAAGATGTACTGGTTGACTTCTGCAGATGGCTGGAACCAGTCACCTCAGGTGGCATCAAACACAAGTGACTTGTGGATACTGACACAGAGCCAAACAGCAGAAGACAGCACCTTCCGTTCTCCTCAGGAAAAAAACACCAATGCGGGGCCCTGACACCTACCAAGAGAGGACAGAGCAAACAAGATGATCTAAAGGGAAAAAATAACCAGTAAATGTGAGGGGCCCCAGGCTTCTCATAAGAAACGACGCCAGGCACAGAACAGGAGCAGCTCTTGGAGCAGTTGGTTCCAAGGAAAGGTGAACAGGAAATGCTTCACAAAGGATAGAGCTTGCAGAACACAGCTGCTCCACATGAAGACAAGGTCTTCATGGTAAACATTGGAGACAACAATGACCAGAGTCCTGTTACGACACTAATTGTCCATGAAAGCTGACCTGCAGCCAGGCAGACAGTTCAGTTCCAATCGTCCGGCTCACAGGAATAACACAATTGGAGATGACAAAAACATTCATGTATCACAAGAGACCCAGAGTGCCAAGGGGCACCATGGAGCACGTGCTCAAAGGAATGCTCTGCAGACTTTATACTTCTTAAGTGGAGACAACAAAACTCAAGTACAACATCCTAGATTTTCTCACTTTTTTAACATAGCTTTTTTTTATTCTAATGCTGGAAAGCAGAGAAAATAAAGTAGCAATGACATTTTTTCAGAAATTAGATGTGGTTGTTTTATAAGTAAGAAATCCTATAATGAAAAAAATTAAAGAATAACATTAAGTTTCTGCTCATATGTATTCAATGATGATTTAATGTTGCTAAAGTGTTTCAATTTGTTGAGTGGTTAGTATAGAAAGAGGTTTAAGTAAGTATTACATATTGTAATTTACAATTATTGCAGCATTTCCATTTTTCCATAAGCTAATGAAGTGCATAAAGCACCTTCCTAATGCAGTAATTTAAAACTACATTAGGTAACTTTAAATTACTTTGCTTATTATATCTTATTAAAAGCCACAGAGATAAAAACTAGTATTTTAATTGATAATTTAACAGTTAAACATTTCTTGCATAAAGCAGAGAAATGTATTGAGTAAAACCAGAAGCCCATGTGTAACTCCTACATTTAAATCAAAGTACAGAAAATCTCATTTAACTGTGGAACTGTTTCCACGTTTGGGTTGATCTACATATAAAAAGTACAGAAAATTAATTTGATTAAAAAATGAACTCATTTAATTATGCAGTGGATTTCAAAACTGACCACTTTCCATACTGAAAAACACTGATTTACATACTGATTTAACACTGAAAAACACTCAGAATTTTTTAAATGAAAATGACTTAAAATCATGTGGGTAAAAGTGAACACTGCAAAGGCAAAGAAAAGCACCTGACAGAATTATTCTTATTAACTTGGGAAAAAAAGAGTAATCATTTAAATAAAGAGTAAGTCACATTTAAAACAAAATAAAAATGTTCGCTATTAATTAAGAGAAATTCTATGAGAATCAGAATGCATTTTACAATCAGTTCTTGATTACCCACTGAAGGATAAGCTGAACTGGTACTTATCCAAGGTAGCTCTTGCTTTCTAATTTGACAATTAGCATCAATACACTTTCTTTAATGACTGTTTTGTTGAGATAGGAGGGTACTACTCTAATAGTGGCTTTGAGAAAGACAGACATCTTCTCCTATTGATTTCTTAATTACTGCTTCTGTTGATACCTTCAAGAGGGATTTTCAAGTCCACGATACAGTAGATACAGTTCCAGGGATCCTTAGCACCCCATCCAAAAGCTAGGAAAGAGCTTTCAGAAGTAGTTTTCTTACTCTACTCTTAAAGAGAAAAAAGAAAAATAAATGTTGCTTTGGAGACAGAAGCCAGTCTGCACGAATAAGTTCAACAAGAATAATAATATTTTTTTAAATCTTTATTGTTGAAAGTATTACATAGGTCCTGCTTTTTCCCTCATTAACCCCTTCCAGCCCGCCCTATCCCTTCCTCCCCCAGGCCCTCACCACCCCATTGTCTGTGTCCATGGATTATGCATATATGCATACAAGTTCATTGTTGATCTCTTCCCACCCACCCTCCCTGGCCTTACCTCTGAGGTTCAACAGTCTGTTCATGCTTTTATTACTCTGGGTCTATTTTTGATCATCAATTTATTTGGTTCATTAGAATAACAATACTTTTAAGTCTGAAGCTGTTCCATTCCTTTTCATTAGATGTCCACAAAATGGCTTATTTATATTTAAGTTAATTCCTAACAATATGGATCTATATTCATATTCAGCTAACTAGGAAAATCTGAAAGGAAGCAGTGAAAGGCAGTGACACAGCAGGAACCCCACAGTCTGGCACTGACCACCTGGGTTCCTCAGTGGACAATGATTTTCCCCTTTTACCTCCATGAGACTCAGCATCTTTGTCTGCAAAATAAAAGATTCCAATTAAGTGACCTTGAAGATTTCTTGCTGCTCTAGGACCTAGTATCTGCTCTGCTGCACCTCGATAATCCCTGGGTACCAGCATCAGTATGACCTGGGCTATGAAAAAGGCTTGTTTTTGGACCCTGACCCAGATGGAGTGAATCATGGAGACTAGGAGGAGGCGGAGATGCCTTTCGTCATCCTCCAGGCAATGCTTCTGCACACTCTAGGTCAGCGACTATCAATTGGTGTACTGCAAGAATTTTTACAACATGCAATACCTGACTATTTACTCAGGGGCACTGACTCTTTTCCCTAAGACTATCAAATAAAAAAATGACAACAGCCAACACTACAATAGCCATCCAGTGTGAATGAATCAAACTTATGCCTATTTCTATGTGCCGCCGCATTTGGTAATTAATTTATGTGACATGAGATGGAAAGGGTTGACCATAATTTACCTACAACTCTGCTCTCCCGAAGTAGTCTGTGTAACCAAATTCTGACTTTAGGAAGAAGGGAGTTCTGATATAAACAACAGAGGAAAAGAACTTGAAAACTAATTAGCAGAGATTAGTATACATATATTTCCAAACTGCAGGATGTCGATATTAAAGTTTTCTGACTTCATTACTCCTCCTGATTAGTGATTGAAATTGTGTTTGCACTTCATGAGTTTTAGCCTCAAAAGGCTTAGAAATTTCACACCACATAATGAGCACAGGATTGTCTCTGTTCACTTATCAGAAATAAGGGAACCATTTTGTTTTGAAATGTGAGAAATTTACCTAAGAAAAGCTCAAGAACTGACCAACTTACAGAAATATGGAATCACAGGGTCCTGATGAGTTCTTATTTAACCAGTTCAACCCCACAAATGGCTTCTCTGAATTACTACATCTTAACAAGGGCACGTTCTTCCTCACAGGAAACGTATGACTCAATAGAGCAGCCTATTCTCCTTTGTAAGCTTCTACTTCTACAGACTCAATTTCTGTAATTTTCACCATATTTTCATAAAATGCTAAATCAATGCCAAAATATGTGCAGTGATTTTGGATACTTAGATTAGTTGTTAGAAATGTTCACTGTGCAGAAAAAGCAGCACTTATTCTTTAGGTCACTATATAAGGCTGCTTTGCAGGCATCCCGAAAAGCATTCATCAGTAAGATTCAGTTCACCTCATACAGAGAGCAAGAAAGAGAACATGAGATGTTATATCCCAGAGCTAAGATTTAAATAAAAGTGCTTTTATAATTTAATACATTAATGAGCATTTTAGTCAGGAAAAGAAACCTAGAATATTATTAAATAAAGATCAAACAGGGGCATCTAAGGAGATGTTTTTGTGCTTTCATTTTATGAACAAGTGACAAAAACAGTCATTTAAACTGTTCCTCCTAATATGGTGACAGGAGATTTGACTTTGGGTGATGGGCACATGGTGCAATCTACAGATCTCGTAACATAGAAACTCACACCTGAAACCTATATGTTTATGTTGACCAATGTCACCCCAATAAATTTAATAATAATTTTAAAAAATTTTTAAAAACCCATTCCTTCTATTATATCTACATTGGGAAAACTTTCAACATAATATATCATTTCTCCTATAATCCCAAAGGTCCCTTTGGAGAACAGTGAAATAATGAACACATTTATAAACTAACACTAATTTTAGTCAAAGGTCAAAGTTGCCAATGGTCTCTGAGGTAGAGTAATGCTCAAACTCCATTATACGTAATCAGTGATGATGATACCACTAAAGGGCAAGATCAAAAAACAGTCACCAGTGACAATAGGACTAAAAGTAGCAGCATGCGCAACTATCAGAGAAGTGAGTGCAAACAGACACAGCCTTTGGGGAAAGGTAGTCCTAGTCAGGGAATGACAGGGAGTGGAGCAGCCAGCGGTTGCTTCATCCTCTCCAGTTGTCAGTGTGAAAGGGTTAAATGGTTTGTCATGCTGCTAATATTTCAAAGTAGATAGGCTTTACCTGCAAAGTAATCTGTTTTGGGAAACATTCACACTAGAAGTCATACAAAGAGAATATTAAAAACAATAAGTAAGCCCTAGCCGGTTTGGCTCAGTGGATAGAGCGTCAGCCTGCAGAAAGGTCCCAGATTCGATTCCAGTCAAGGGCACATGCCTGCGTTACGGGCTCGATCCCCAATTATGCAGGAGGCAGCCAATCAATGTTACTCTCTCATCATCAATGTTCTAGCTCTTTCTCCCTCTCCCTTCCTCTCTGAAATCAATAAAAATATTTTTTAAAAACCAACCAACAAACAAAAACAATAAGTAAGAAAAAAATTAGGGATAATATCAAAAGCTTTTAAGTAGCACACATAGTTTCCCAATCCCTGAAAATTCCATATCAACTTCAACACAAGACTCCATTGAACACATGTTCCCTTTCATAGCATCACAGAGCAGGAGTGATCATGATCCCACACATTATCTCATGGGTGCTGACCTCAAGACCTAGAAGAGCGCCTGGCAACCTGATCTGCGGCATTAGTTGAATGACTTTGGAATCAGTCCACAACAAACTTGACTTTCCAGTCCTACTGGAGACTACATTTAATTGTTTAAAAAGTGTTGCCTCCAAAGAGGCCAAACAGGACTTCAAAGCACTGTAGGCATTATATATCCCTACTAAATTTTACTACTAAATTACCTCTACAAACACTGCCAACCAAACATATCACAGAGATAATAATTACTTCTTAAATTGTATTCTTCTTAAAACTGTTATATGAAAAATATTTCTTTCTGTTGTGCTTATATTTATACTGAATACAAGAAAATACTCCAAACCTAGTATCTAGTACCCGCATAGTACCTATCATATTATATACATAACTAGAGGGGGGTCCCCTCAAATCAGCCTGCACCCTCTCCAATTGGGGACCCCTTGCGGGATATCTGACTGTCATTTTAGGCCCACTCCCAGGGATCGGGCCTAAACTGGCAGACAGACATCCCTCTCGTAATCTGGGACCACTGGCTCCTAACTGCTCACTTGCCTGCCTGTCTGATTGCCCCTAACTGCCTCTGCCTGCCAGCCTGATCACCCATAACTGCCCTCCCTTGCCAGCCTGATCGCCCCTAACTGCCCTCCCCTGCTGGCCTGGTTGCCCTCAACTATCCTCCCCTGCCAGCATGATCTCACTCCCAGCTGCCCTCCTCTGCTGGCCAATTTAATTCTGATTGGTCGGTTCCTATGCCAGCATCAAAAGCTCTGCCTCCTAGGCAGCCATTGACTCCCCACAGCACCCAGATTTGGTACTGGTTGGTCGGTTCCTATGCCAGTCAGCATCAGAACCTCTGCCTCCAAGGCAGCCATTGGCTCCCCCACAGCACCCAGATTTGGGTCTGATTGGTCGGTTCCTATGCCAGTCAGTGTCAGAAGCTCCGCCTCTTAGGCAGCCATTAGCTCGCCATAGCACCCACATTTGGTTCTGATTGGTCGGTTCCTATGCCAGTCAGCATCTCCAGGCCTATCTCTGGGCCTGATCAAAGAGCCGGGGCTTAACAGCAGCTCCCGCGGAGGCCAGTAGAGAAAGAAAAGCCTGGTTGCTGGCAAAGATCAGAAAGAGGGAGAAAAAGAGAGAGGTAAGTACACTGATCAACAGTTTCCACTGAGGCTGCAGATCAGACTCTGACTCACTTTCTGGGTCTCAGCCACCTGGGCAGTCAGTGCTGGGTCACCTGGCTACAGCTGGGCAACCCAGCGCTGACTTCTGGATGGTCAGCGTTTGGTCGTGAGCGGTCGTTACAATCCTGGGCTTTTATTATTAAGACTAGGGGCCCGGTGCACGATATTCGTGCACTGGGGTTGGGGGGTCCCTCAGCCCAACCTGCCCCCTCTCACATACTGGGTGCCCTCAGGGGATGTCCTACTGATGGCTTAGGCCCGCTCCCCACTCTCCTTTGTGGGAGGCAACCGGGATGATCAGGGGAATGCACCAGCCCCATCACCCCACTGCTGCAGCCACTACCAGTCACCACAGCCACGAAGGTGTTTTCATCAACACGGACTCCAGTCCCTTCACCAAGAAAAAATGACAACTTTCTTTAGGGAGGGAGAGACAGAGAGAAACATCAATGTGAGAGGGACACTTTGATTGGTTGCCTCCTATATGAGCCCTGACCATGGGCGCCAGGCTGGGGGGCATGCAGGGACTCCTGAGCCGCACGCAGTGGTGGCCCCCAAGGGTCTCCTCCACACACCCCAGAGGCCAGCAGCCAGCCCCCCATCATGTGCGCCAGGCTGGGGGCGTGGAACCAAACTGCCTCTTGGTGCTGGAGCATTCCCAAGCGGCTGGGGGCACTATGGTGACAGGGGATGTTTCCACCCCGCCCCGCCCCCAGCCCCTTGGCTCCTGCACCTATAGGCTCAAAGTGGCCAGGGGGCGTTCTGGGGTCCCCTCGGCTCAGGACCTAAGCGATCCGCCTGGGTCCGGAGGATGTTTATGGGACCCAGGCCGCTCAGGACCTAAGCGCAGGCCTACAGGCTCTGAGCAGCCTGGGTCCAGAGGACATTTACAGGACTCAGGCTGCTCAGCACCCGCATATGCAAATTAACCGCCATCTTGTTCGCTCTGATTGGCTGTGGGCGTAGCGAAGGTGCGGTCAATTTGCATGTTTGGGTATTATTAAGATAACTTCTCTCCCTAAATATTTAATAAATTCAAAATAAATGAGAGAAACAATAAACACATTTCCACTTTCTTCTCTGGAGCATGCAGCATAGAAGAATACATGTTACCCAACCATTCCTGTAGCTGGGGAAAGGCTCTAGAGAAAAATTCACTCTCAAACACTAACACTAACAGAGGTACAGCTGACCATGAGAGGGACTGAAGGAGACTCTAAGAAACTTCTCCTTTTTCACTGATGACCCTCCTCCTTTGCTAATAGCCAGACCTTCCCTAAGTACTGGGAGACATTCAATAAACACTAATTGTCAACAATTAATGACAAACTGTGGTCGGATCTCTTCCTCTGGCTGTCCCTCCAAAATAGTTGTTCACTCTCACTCATTTCAGCGGAGGCAAGAAATTATCTCTAGAGGATCTTGAAGAAGGTGGCTGGCAGGACGAAGATGAGGGAGAGGAAGTGAGTGAGAGGATGAAAGGAGAATGTGTGGATGTGTGTGGTGAGTGTGTGAGAGAGTGAGGGACAGTTAAATCCACGCAAGAGCAGGAGGGGCTGGCAAACCAGGCTCTCTTGGACAAGGAGAGACTACCACCACTGCGGGCACTCCCTGGACTGCGGGACTCCGGAATGGAGCCCACGCCATCTTGAAGGGGAGAACGGCCTTTTTTAGGAACTCATCAGCATGACCAACCAGACAGGCCTTGGAACTGCCCAGCAGCCACTCCAGCCAAAACCCTGCTGCCCCACCCGCTGACCAGTGGACCCTGGGACCTCCACCGCCAAAGGTGCACCTCTCGGCAGCAGTAAGTGCAACCTTCCCCTCCCCAGCAGCAGAACTCTGGACAACACATTAGCGCATTTCCAGCGCGGAGGCATCCAGGGCACAAAACTCCATAGGCAACGCCTAGGAGCCACTGGGAGCCCCCGCAGGTGTGATTTTGTACAGACAAGGGCACGCAGCCCTGCAGTAGAAATTCTGAACTCCCTCTTCCTGAATAACTGCCCACAGACTCCCCAGCTGTGTAACTTCAGAGCCAGGACCCCTCAGAGTGCGTCAGAGCTCTGCACAGGCAAAGGCACCTCCACAGATGGGCATTTCCAACAGGCAGGCCCCCTGAGCCCATCTATCCGCAACACGCTCGGGGGAGCAGCTGTGAGACTCTGCTGGGTGTGATTCTGCACAGACAAGGGCACGCTGCCCCGCAGTAGAAATTCTGAATTCCCTCTCCCTGAATAACTGCCCATGTTCATCCCAGCTGCTCAAACTCAATGCCAGGACCCCTCAGAGTGCATCAGAGCTCTGCGCCGGCAAACGCACCTCCACAGATGCGAATTTCCAACAGGCAGGCACCCTGAGTCCATCTACCCACAGGGCGCTCATGGGAGCCACTGTGAGCTCTCCCTGGGTGTGATCTTGGACAAACAGGGGCACACTCCCCTCCCCCCCCCCCCGCCCCAAGTAGAAATTCTAAATTCACTCATCCTGAATACCTGCCCACAGGCACCTCAATTACAGGGCTACACTGCCAGGGCGCTTCAGAGTGCTTCAGTGTGCCTCACAGGCAAGCGTACCGCGGGTGCCCCTCTGAGCTTCGACTGGGAGTGAGTGCCTATCCACCAGAGGTGCAGCAGCAAAAGCTGAGTCTGCCCACCCCAAAACTACAGAACTCTGGACACCACAGTCACGCCTTTCCAGAGTGCAGGCCCCCTGAGCCCCATCACCCCAACAGACGGTTCCTGGGTGCCACTGTGAGTCCCCGCAGGACACGCGTGATTTCAATTAAGGGTGCAAGACAGCAAAAATTGGGACAACATCAGTGACCACATCAGTGAATTAGAAGACAAGGTAGGAAAAAACACACAAACACAGCAGCAACTGGGAAGAAGACTTAAAAAGCAAGAGGAGAGCCTAAGGGAGCTTTGGGACAACACAAAACGAAACAGTATTCGCATAATAGGGGTACCAGAAGTAGAGGAAGAGAAGCAAGGAATAGAAAACCTGTTTGAAGAAATAATGACAAAAAACTTCCCTGATATTGGCAAGAAAAAAACCATGCAAGTCCAAGAAGCACATAGAGTCCCAAACAAGATGAACCCTAAGATACCGACACCAAGACACATCATAATTAAATTGGCAAACACCAACGACAAACTAAGAATCTTAAAGGCTGCCAGAGAGAGATAGAAAGTTACCTACAAGGGTTCTCCTATTAGGATTTCAACGGATTTCTCAACAGAAACACTCCAGGCCAGAAGGTAATGGAATGAAATTTGCAAAGTGATGCAAAGCAAGGGACTGAACCCAAGAATACTATACCCAGCAAGGCTATCATTCAAACTTGAAGGTGGAATCAGGAGCTTCACAGAGAAAAAAAGGGCTAAGAGAGTTTAATACTACCAAGTCAGCAATGCAAGAAATGCTAAAGGGACTGCTGTAAAAAGAAGAAAGAGAATGGCAAGAAGCAACATAAACATTAAGGAAAAATATGACAACAAACATGTACTTGCCAATAATAACATTAAACGTAAATGGATTAAATGCACCAATCAAAAGACATAGAGTAGCTGAATGGATAAGAGAACATGACCCATATATTTGCTGTCTGCAAGGGACCCACCTCAGAACAAAGGATTCACACAGACTGAGAGTGAAGGGATGGAAAAACATTTTTCAGGAAAATGGAAATGGGAAAAAGCTGGGGTTGCGATACTTATATCTGATAAAATAGACCTCAAAGTAAAGGCCTTAAGAAGAGATAAGGAAGGCCACTACATAATACTAAAAGGAACAATTCAACAAAAAGATATAATTCTGGTAAACATATATGCACCCAATACAGGAGCACCCAAATACATAAAACAACTTCTGGAAGATATCAAGGGAGGGACTGATAGCAATACAGTCATAGTAGGGGACTTTAATACCCCACTGACACCACTGGATAAATCAACTAAACAAAAAATCAGCAAAGAAACAGCAATCCTAAATGACATACTAGATCAGATGGATTTAATTGACATCTTTAGAACATTTCACCCCAAGCTACAGAACATACATTCTTCTCCAGTGCACACGGAACATTTTCAAGGATAGACCACATATTAGGACACAGGCAAAGTCTCTTCAAATTCAAGAAGATAGAAATCATATCAAGCATCTTCTCAGATTACAATGGCATAAAACTGGAAATCAACTACAATAAAAACAATCCAAAAAAATCAAACACTTGGAGACTAAACAGCATGCTATTAAACAAGGACTGGATTACCAGAGCGATCAAAAAACAAATAAAAAACATCATGGCAACAAATGACAATGAAAACACAACAATCCAAAATCTATGGGACACAGCAAAAGCACTCTTGAGAGGGAAGTTCATAGCTCTACAAGCCTACAGCAAAAAACAAGAAACAATGGTAATAAATTATGTAACCCTACAACTCAAAGAGTTAGAACGAGAGAAACAAGAAAAGCCCAGTGTAAGCAAGAAGGAAGGAAATAATAAAGATCAGAGTGGAGATAAACAACATAGAGACCAAAGAAACAATACAAAAGATCAAAAAAAACAAGAGTTGGTTCTTTGAAAGGATAAACAAGATCGATGAACTTCTCACCATGCTCACCAAGAAGCAAAGAGAGAGGACCCAAATAAACAAAATCATAAATGAAAGAGGTGAAATTACAAGAGACCCCACAGAAATAAATAGGATTGTTAAAAAATATTATGAACAATTCTATTCCAACAAACTGGACAACCTGGAGGAAATGGACATATTCCTAGAAAAATACAACCTTCCAAAACTCAATCAGGAAGAATCTAAAAATCTCAATAGGCCATTAACTATGGAAGAAATTGAAGCAGTCATTAAAAAGCTTCCAGCAAACAAAAGCCTGGGGCCAGAGGGCTTCACAGGGGAATTTTACCAAACATTCAAGGAAGAACTAAAACCTATCCTCCTCAGACTATTTCAAAAAATTCAAGAGGAAGGAACACTTCCAAGCTCCTTCTATGAAGCCAGCATCACCCTAATACCAAAACCAAATAAAGACAACACAATGAAAGAGAATTACAGGCCAATATCCCTCATGAACATAGATGCTAAAATCCTCAACAAAATTCTAGCAAATCAGATCCAGCAGTACATCAGAAAGATCATACACCATGACCAATTAGGATTTATCCCAGGAATGCAAGGATGCTACAATATCCGCAAATCAATAAACATGATACATCACAAAAACAAGTTGAGAGATAAAAACCACATAGTCATATCAACTGATGCAGAAAAAGCATTTGACAAAATCCAACACCCATTTTTGATAAAAACTCTCAGCAAGGTGGGAATAGAAAGATCATACCTCAACATAATAAAAGCCATATATGACAAACCCACAGCCAACATCATACTCAATGGGCAAAAAATTAACCATTTCCCCTAAGAACAGGAACAAGACAGGGATGCCGACTTTCACCACTCCTGCTCAACATAGTCCTGGAAGTACTAGCCATTGCGATTAGACAAGAAGAAGAAATAAAAGGCATCTAAATTGGAAAAGAAGAAGCAAAACTGTCCTTATTTGCAGATGACATGATACTGTACACAGAAAATCCTAAAGACTCCATCAAAAAATTATTAGACTTAATTAATGAATTCGGCAATGTAGCAGGATACAAAATTAATGTCAAGAAATCTATGGCATTTCTATACACCAACAGTGAACTTACAAAGGAGAGACTAAGAAAACAATCCCATTTACCATCGCTCCAAAAAAATTAAGATACCTAGGAATAAACTTGACTAAGGAGGTAAAAGACCTGTACTCAGAAAACTACAGGACAATGAAAAAAGAGATAGAGGAAGACATAAATAGATGGAAGAGTATACCGTGTTCATGGATTGGTAGAATCAACATCATCAAAATGTCCATACTACCCAAAGCAATCTATAGATTCAATGCACTCCCCATTAAAATACCAACGGCATATTTCACAAACCTAGAAAGAACTCTCCAAAAATTCATCTGGAATAAAAAAAGACCCCGAATAGCCACAGCAATCCTGAGAAAGAAGAACAAAGTAGGAGGGATCTCAATACCAGATTTCAAGCTATATTACAAAGCCACTGTTCTCAAAACAGCCTGGTACTGGCACAAGAACAGGCATATAGACCAATGGAATAGAATAGAGAACCCAGATATCGACCCAAACCACTATGCTCAATTAATATATGACAAAGGAGGCATGAACAAACAACAGAGTCAAGACAGTCTCTTCAATAAATGGTGTTGGGAAAATTGGGCAGATACATGCAAAAAAATAAAACTAGACCACCAACTTACACCATACACAAAAATAAACTCAAAATGGATAAAGGACTTAAACATAAGACGGGAAACCATACAAATACTAGAAGAATCCACAGGCAGAGAAATCTCACACATGTGCCAAAGCAATTTCTTCACCGATACTGCTCCTAGAGCAATGAAAACTAAGCAGAAAATAAACAAATGGGATTACATCAAAATAAAAAGCTTTTGCACAGCAAAAGAAAGCATCAATAAAACAACAAGAAAGCCCACTGTATGGGACAGCATATTTGCAAATGTTATCACTGATAAAGGTTTAATCTCCAACATTTATAGGGAACTCATACAACTTAATAAAAGGAAGATAAACGACCCAATAAAAAAATGGGCAATGGTCCTAAATAGATACTTTTCGAAAGAATACAGAAGGAAGGCCAAGAGACATATGAAAACATGCTCTTAGTCACTAATTATCCGAGAGATGGTAATCAAAACAACAATGCAGTACCATCTCACACCTGTCAGAATGGCAATCATCAACAAATCAACAAACAACAAGTGCATGCGAGGATGCGGAGAAAAAGGAACCCTCGTGCACTGCTGGTGGGAATGCAGACTGGTGCAGCCACTGTGGAGAACAGTATGGAGTTTCCTCAAAAAACTAAAAATGGAACTCCCATTTGACCCAATAATCCCACTTCTAGGAATATATCCCAAGAAACTAGAAACACCAATCAGAAAGGATATATGCATCCCTATGTTCATAGCAGCACAATTTACAATAGCTAAGATTTGGAAACAGCCTAGGTGCCCGTAAGCAGATGACTGGATCAGAAAACTATGGTACATCTACACAATGGAATACTATGCTGCTATAAAAAAGAAGGAATTGTTACCATTTGCAGCAGCCTGGATGGAACTGGAAAGCATTATGCTAAGTGAAATAAGCCAGTCAATGAAAGAAAAATACCACATGATCTCACTCATTTATGGATAATAAAGAACATTATAACCTGATGAACAAAAAGATAGATACAGAGGCAGTAAAGCATCAAACAGACTGTCAAATTACAGCGGGAAGGTTGGGGAGGAGTGGGGGAGATAACAGATCAACTGAAGGACTTGTATGCATGTATATAAACATAACCAATGGACGCAAGACACTGGGGGGTGAGGGCATGTACGGGAGTGGGGTGGGGGGCAATGGGAAGATATGTACACATGTAATACCTTAATCAATAAAAAATAAAAAAATGATTTAAAAAATTATCTCTAAAGCAAACACTTTGCAGTGACCAGGAAACTGAGATACCGACAGCTACTGGGACGAACTAGCAACATGAACCAGAGGCTGCACCCACACCGGAAAACATAGGAAGTACTACCTTCTGAAGGACATCAACAGGAAGAAAACAGAACAGAAACTGAGGATGTAACAGAAAGTAGAAGCAAGTTGAAAATGCACGAGGCTGTAGGACAGTGATGGCGAACCTATGACACGTGTGTCAGCACTGACACACGTAGCCATTTCTGATGACACCTCAGCGGCTGCATGCCGAGGATGAATCATTTGCTGCTCCTGAGGATGAAACATTGGCGAAATAATGTTTTTTCCTCAAAGTGACACACTACCCGAGTTATGCTCAGTTTTTTGGCGAAGTTTGACACACCAAGCTCAAAAGGTTGCCCATCACTGCTGTAGAAGAGGACCTGTTCCTTTAAAAACAAGAACTCGCAAAAAACAAGATGGCGGGATAAGGTATACACCTGTCTGTGCTGCCTCTCACAACCACACCAAAACTACAACTAAAAGACAAAACAACTATCACCCAGAACCATGGGAAAGCTGGCTGTGTAGAAGTTCTACAACTAGAAGGAAAGAAAAAAGCTCATTGAGACTGTGTAGGAGGTTCAGAGGCGCGGAAAAGCAGAGGTATGCAGGCGCACGAATCTGACTGGCAACTGCGTGTGCTGTTTTTTTCAATTCAAAGGGAGATACAAGCTCCCGAATGCTCTAAACTCCAGTTTCCAAGAGACTCTAGGGAACCAGACTCCTACGGGGAGAAACTGGACTGTCTGGCATCGGGTTGGAAAGTGAGAGTGGCTTTCTCCCAGAGATGCTGGCAGGAATCATAGTTTACTGCGCTGGGGTGTGGGAAGCGGGGATGCAGAAACGCAGAGATGCAGAGATGCAGAGATGGCTGACTGGCAGCCATTGCTGTTTGCTACACCCTAGAGAGTCCCTGAGACCCTGCCCCACCCAATTTACAAACCCACCCAAACTGTGCGCAGCATCTTTTGCATATGAATGGCCTGCCCTTTCACAGCTTAATCTAACAAACTGCAGCTGGGGCAGAGAGCTCCAAAACTTCCAAACCCCAAACAAAGAGGAGAAATCTGCAGATCTCCCTGTAGATCCTGCTGGGTGGCCTCAGACAGTAGCTGACTTGCACATCCTTGGAGATCCAAGAGCCAGTGTACCCAGATTTCAACTCCTCACATACATAAGGGACACACTCAAGAGGCAGACTCAGTGAGCACCAAAGCCCCACTGAAGCAAGTCCTGCCCCATAAGGGTGTCTCCAGCACAGCAGTTCTTCTATTATAGACACAGCTGACCCTCACAGCCAATTGGCCTGGAGGTCAATTACTCCCAGTGTACCAACAGCAATCAAGGCTTAACTACAACAAGACTGTGCACACAGCCCACAAAGGGGTGCACCAAGAGTGTCCACCTCAGGTGATTGAGGAGGCTGAGCCACTGGGACCTATAGGTCATCTACCACACAAAGCCACTCCATCAACACAGGGAAGTGTCAGGGACCAAGAGTCGGTCAAAGGATTAACTCTGACCTTCAGTAAGTTACTGTAACTAGGCCCACCTCCTCTTGCCTGAGGACAAAGCATTTCTTCTGTAGCCGCCCTTCAACTGCCACACCCTTTATCTATAGTTACGACTTTAGCCGATTATCTAGGTCAGCCCCCACCCCTCCTAGGCATCCACCCTTCTAGAAATCACATATAAGGAACGCTGTAAAAATAAAGTTTTGAGGCTTGATCAGAAACCCCTTTGTCTTGCCTCCATTCTTTGCGTCCCTTGTCTGTCTCTCATTCTCTTAGGTACGCCGCCTCGGTATCCCCGTTAGAAGACCCCGCAGGTCGGGGACAGGGAAGCAGCCAAAATGCAGAGACAAAGAAACAGGTCACGAATGAAAGCAATGGAGGAAAGCAAACTACTGGATATAGAGTTCAAAACCACAGTTATAAGGTTACTTAAGAATCTTCTAGAAACCGCCAAGAAACTTAGTGAGACCTCCGAGGAACTTAGTGAGACCTTCAAGGATCTTAATGAGAATGCCAAAAAAATGGAAATGGACCAGTCAGAAATTAAGCATACACTGTCTGAAATAAAGAATAATATACAGAAATCCAACAATAGACTAGAGGACCCCAAGTATCAAACCAAAGATTTGAAATATGAGGAATCAAAAAACACCCAACCAGAAAAACAAAAAGCAAAAAGAATCCAAAAATATGAAGACAGTGTAAGGAGCCTCTGGGACAACTTCAAGCATACCAACATCCGAATTATGTGGGTGCCAGAAGAAGAGAGCGAGCAAGATATTGAAAACCTATTTGAAGAAAGAATGACAGAAAACTTCCTCTACCTGGTGAAAGAAATAGACTTACAGGTCCAGGAAGTGCAGAGGACCCAAACAAGAGGAATCCAAAGAGGACCACACCAAGACACATCATAATTAAAATGCCAAGGGCAAAAGACAAAGAGAGAATCTTGAAAGCAGCAAGAGAAAAACAGTTAGTTACCTACAAGGGAGTACCCATACGACTGTCAGCTGATTTCTCAACAGAAACTATGCAGGCCAGAAGGGAGTGGCAGGAATTATTCAAAGTGATGAACAGCAAGAACCTACAACCAAGATTACTCTACCCAGCAAAGCTATCATTTAGAATTGAAGATCAGATAAAGAGCTTCACAGACATGAAAAAGCTTAAGGAGTTCATCACCACCAAACCAGGATTATATGAAATGCTGAAGGGTATTCTTTAAGAAGAGGAAGAAGAAGAAAATGGTAAAGATAAAAATTATGAACAACAAAGTGACAACAAATACACATCTATCAACAAGTGAATCTAAAAATCAAGTGAATAAAAAATCTGATTAACAGAATAGACTAGTGAATATAATAGAATCAGGGGCATAGAAAGAGAGTGGACTAACAATTCTTGGGGGGAAAGGTGCATTAGAGATGCGGGAAGAGATTGGACAAAAATCTTACTCCCATGAATGAGGACAGTGGCAGGGGGAAAGGGCATGGGGTGGGGGGGAATCAGGTGGAGGGGAGCTATGGGGGGAAAAGAGGAACATCTGTAATAATCTGAACAATAAAGATTAATTTAAAAAACAAACAAACACAAGAACTCATTATCATTCAACAATGCTAACTAGTAATTAGTCTTTGGGATTTCCTGACACTCTACAGATTCTCAGAATTGTCCCATTTTACTTTTGCCAGCATCTGATACCCCGTGTGATGAATCTCCCAATCTCTGGCCACAAACTCTTCACGCACTAGGCTTTCCACTTGTATGATCCCCTTAACTCCTAGGACTTCAATTACCATCTCCATGAGATAAGAACTAAGTGGGCTTCTCAGGTCCTAACCTTCAGGTTTGAGCAACTGCTTGATGAACATCTCCCGCTGAACAGAGACAGACAATCCATCAAAACCTCAAATTGGGTATTTATAAAGCTGAACTCCCTGGAAATCAATGCTATGAGGAATCTTAGAGGCTATGTAATCATTTTTAAAGTCAGAAAACTATGTAAAAGGAGGTAAAGATAGTCCCTGAGAGGCAAGGGCTAGGCTTAGACCCGGGGTCAGCAAACTGCAGCTCGCGAGCTACATGTGGCTCTTTGGCCCCTTGAGTGTGGCTCTTCCACAAAATACCACAGCCTGGCGAGTCTATTTTGAAGAAGTGGTGTTAGAAGAAGTTTAAGTTTAAAAAATTTGGCTCTCAAAAGAAATTTCAATCGTTGTACTGTTGATATTTGGCTCTGTTGACTAATGAATTTGCCGACCACTGGCTTAGACCAATGCCCTTTCATTGCATGTGCGTCCACCAACCATTCTTGGAGGTCACATGGCTTTCTACTTCACATTAGGTGACGTTCATTATTCCAATTTTTCAAGCCTAACACCTAACTTCCTGAGCAATCTCCCAAAGATTCACTTTGAATTTTAGGACTGCCTAACAATTCTTTATCTACTTTACTTTCTGCATCAAATTAACTGCCAAACCGCAGTGTTTCCAATGTTTCTGAAGTGCAGATTCAAGTCCCTTAATTCTGCTGGGCTCTGTCTCTTCGTCATCTCCCTGATGCACGATAGCAAGTCTCCTAACAGGAATCTCCACTTCTCGTCTTCCTGTCCAAGTTCAGCCTACACACAACAGGCACTTTAAATCTTTAGCTAGCAGTCCTCTGCAGCTACTCTCGTCCTCTACTCAGAGCCTTTAATGAGTCCGTCCTCCAGTTCCTCTCTACATGCCACCACAGTCCTTCCAATGACTCCAAATGACCTGCAGAATGAATTCTCAGTCACTTAACCTGCCCCACTTCATGACCACCTGTCCATATCTCTACTCTCACTCTCATCTCCTTTCCAACATATATTTTGAGAAGGTTTGCAATCCCTTACCCACAATTCTGAAATCTGAACAGTAATGACAATTAAATGTTTCATTTTTTGAAATCATTTGGGGGAAAGCAGACTTGAACTGATATGAGTCTATTTAGAATCTTCACTTACCCCACCTATGCGGAATAAATAACTGCACTGCCATAGAAATAGTAATATAAATTGGAACGCTACTCCAGGACAACCTTCAGTTACTGAATACTTGCTACTACAATATGTAAACTTCTTAAAACTAAAAAAATAAAATAAAAAAATTAAGAACTGTCAGAACACATTTGTCTCCAGGGTCCTGGACGAGGGAAGGCAGCAGTGGGGCACTAAAGCCTGGAGCCCTGAGATTCGATGACTGCTTCCAGGACGTGGCCTCTCCTTACCTCAATTTTAGGAATGAACTTGACCTCAGGTCTAACATCCTATCTGAAGCCTCCACCGACTCATCCCCCCTTTCTCAGTGATTTAAATGCTGCTCCTCCATGTCTTATCAGGAATGGCAAAAAACACATTTTATCCATGGTAACATTCTTAGCACCTAGCTCAGTACTTGGCACAAAATAGAAAGTGAACATTTGTAGGGAGGAACTGAGTAAATTTATCTTAACTATTGATGAATGTATTTAACTAAAGACCCTTCTTTCCTATTAAGATATGCAGAAAAGGTAAAAATCTCGAGGTTTCTCCACAGACTAATTGCTACCTTAGGAAATGATCAGAACTTCTACTCACCTCCCAAAAGATGGACTGAGGCCCTGGCCAAATAGCTCGGTTAGTTGGAACATCGTCCCGATATGCCAAGGTTGCAAGTTTGATCCCCAGTCAGGGAACATACAAGAATCAACCAATGAATGTGTAAATAAGTGGAACAACAAACCTATGTTTCTTTCTCTCTTTCTCTCTCTTCCTCTCTCTAAAAATCAATTTTAAAAAAAGATACTCTCAAAAGGATGGAATGAAATATGTCGAAAGATGAGGACCATGTAAACATGCAGCAGTGACATCCCGACATTCCCTCTGGGGCACAGCTAATTCCAATGTTGAGGACAAATCAAGAATCTACAGACTGCTGCAGGATTAGAATTTGACTATTTCCCAACTAATATAAAAATTAATGTGCATTAATTAAATAACCATTGTTTTACAATGCAGGGTCTAGCCAAAAGAGGATCACTTCCTGGGCCATACTTCTTCCGCGTGTGGGCTATACCATAATTGACAGTACCCTGACTAAGGGGTTCGGGTAACAAAATAAGGCATGTTAAAAAATTTGTGTATGAGTAAATTAAAGTCAATATTTACACATACATTTCAAAATGCTTTCCCAATACATTGCTGCTTCCTATTTCTATGTAATTAGGCTTATGCATCTTAATTTTTATCCTGCTTTTTAAATTTACTTTCAAAGATAAAGTTATTCTTTCCATGCACAGTATCCTCAGGCTTAGACATAAATTATTGGCTCTAATGATTCATATGTGGTGGTCAATCCTACACAACTCTCCACACAGCAAACATATTGTATGAGGTATTAGTTTGAATCACTCTTATTTAATGAGATGATCCATCATGGTGTCTTATAATTAAAAACACTCTTAGCCCCAATTTCTAGACACAGAAAGCACAGTAGCAGACAATGTGGGTCCAAGAGGATGAGATGCAATGAACCCTCAGTGGGTGCCGAGTGGCAGGGGGCAATAGAATAGGAAAGGGGAAAAAGAGATCTCAATTCATGTCACTGAACTAGAAAGGACCTCTATATGAAAACATCCTGTCCATAATGTATTAAGGTTACTTCACCAGCACCTCCCAAAAAGTTGAGCACAAACTGTCTACAGAAGCACAGCAGGACTAAAAATACCCCTCCAATTCTCCCTTATCCCCAAGGAAATGTTTTCCAAAGCATTATACAGCCAGGAGAATCTAAGGAGAAGTCAACACCCCAGACAGTGTTCTAATGGGCAATCCTGGGAAAGAACATGCTTCATATAGAAAGAAAGCATCAATTTTGAATTATTAACAAATCATATTTTTACAAAAAAAAACTCACAAATACTTGAAATGTCATAAACACCATCTACTGAAATATGAAATTACATATGAAGACATTAACATAAAAAGAAAGCAGTTTTTCACATTTTGTAAGAATAAAAAAAATGACTTTTCTAAACCCTAAATAAAAATTAGAAGAGGCTGCCTCAGCCAGGTAGCTCAGGTGTTTGGAACATCATCCCATACACCAAAAAAGTTAGGGCATGAGTCTCATTCAGGGCACACACCTAGGTTGCAGGTTCAATCCCAGGTTGGGTCACATATGGGAGGCAGCCAATCAATGTTTCTCTCTCACAATGATGTTTTTCTCTTCTCCTCCCCCACCCCCGTCTCTCTTCTCTCTCTCCCCCACCCTTCCTCTCCCTCTGAAATCAATAAACATATACTTGGATGAGGATTACATATATAGTGTGTGTATATATATATATATAATGTGTGTGTGTGTGTGTGTGTGTGTATATATATATATATATATATATATATATATAGTGTGTGTGTGTGTATATAGTGTGTGTGTGTGTGTGTATATATATATACATAAATATATATGTATATATATATATATATATATATATGTGTATATACACACATATACATATATATGGCTAAAACTGCTTTTAAGTTTCAATCCAATATATTTATTTTTTAAAGAATAGATTCTACTGGCTACATCACATGAGATTAGCAAATTTTGGATTACTAGGTAGATGGAATGATATAGCAAACATGAAGATACTCAAATAGGTAATCAAAGAGAAATGATACATTGAAGAAACTACTCTCATAGGTAATAAGTATTGCAGGTATGAAATTAGGTTTGTCTCACCTTCCACTAAAATACTTTAAAAAGCAGTTATTTAAACAAGTAGAATGAAACATATATTTAATAGGCATAGAATATGAATAGATCTTTTTAAAACAAGAATATGTACATTTTTTAATATGAAAAAAGTTCAAACAAAATAGTTAATCAAAAACAGATTATGAGAGTTCCCATGCATCAAGTGAGAAAACAGCAAAACTCAAATGCAAAGGTCACAAGGTGCAGTGAGCAGCCAACACTCACAAGTGCTGAATGGGTCAGACTTTCTGAAAAACAGGTCATCATATGTAAGAACTTTAAATACCATTCACTTTGAAAGCCAACACTTCTACCTCTAAGCATCTCTTCTAAGGAAATAATAAAAGGGCACAGTAATGTATACACAAAGATGTCCACCACAGGGGTGTATATAAAAGCATTAAGAAATGGTCATATAAGTCATTATAATACATACATGTGGAATGTTATACTGCCATAAAAAATTCTATTAATAATATTTAATGGCATAGAAAAACACTTCCTACATCATTTAACCAAGAGCAGATTTTAAATTTTTATCTATGGCACATTCAGTTATGTAATACCCAAAGAATTATATCAAATGTACAAGTGAATTAAAGGATTTTTTTTAATATTCATTGTATTTTATTAACTCCTCCCAATTCTCCACAATGAGCATTGAGGATAAAATTTAGAACTACTGTCAATGGAGGAAAAATATAATATTGTAATATTTACGGGCCAGGGGGGATACTTGAAATATCAGGGGGACCACTCTGTAAAATATGTGATTGTCTAACCACACACACTCAGAGACACACACACACACACAAATTTACAACTGCTGTTAAAAATAAATTAGAGGCTTTGTACTTCTACAAAAAGTAATAAGCTTCTAACAAACAAATGTTTCACAAACAGCAGCTATGAAGTCTGGATAAAATATTAAAACTATCAACTATATGGTAAACCAGTAGACTAAACAAAAGCTGGAAGTTTTTAGAGACATCAAGGCCTGAAGCAAGCAACAAGACTTTTTGGTGGCTTTACCCTGAGGATGTCCAATGTGGGCTGGCAGCTGAAATCACAAGAATTAAAGTCACAAGATTTAAAGCAGATTGACATTAAAGCTTAAAGATCACACAAGAGAGATGAGTGGCTGAGTACTACACACATGACATTTGCTATGTGCTGATAATCAACTTAACTGCCTGTAAAATGAAAACACCAACATTCTTTGATGCAATACAACAAAATCCAGAGACTACACAATATAAACTTCAAAATGTCCAAGATGAAATCCAAAATTACTTGACTTAGGAAAAGTCAGAAAAATGTGACTAAATATTAAGCCAAAAGATATGTGGCAAACAAGATATCTAGAATTATTTTAAAAGTACTTCAGAGAATCCTATCTAACAAAGAGGGAATATGCTAATTGACCCTCGTGCCATCACAAAGATGGAGGCACCCACAGCCAATAAGGAGGGAATATGCTAACTGACTGTCCCACCCTCGTGATGGCGGCACCTACAGCCACAAGATGGTGGCGCCCAGTCCCCTCAGTCCCACGGGAGCGGCAGGTGCACAGCAAGGCCGGGCCTGTCCCCAGGCAGGCCTGGTTGCTCCGCACACCTGCCTCCAGAGTCCCACAGTCCCCTAAGCCCCCCAGCCGCCCAGGGCTAGCCTGAGGCACAGGCAAGCCTCAGATGGGGGCTGCCCAGCCACCCAGGGCCGCCCGAGGCACAGGCAAGCTTTGGATGGTGACTGCCCAGCCATCCAGGGACTCCCGAGGCTCAGGAAACCAGGGTTGGCCGAGGCTTGTGCTGCCAGCAGTGGCAGCAGCAGAGGTGTGATGGGGCATCGCATTGCCCTGACTGCCGGGTTGCCTCCCGCCCCTGAGGGCTCTCTGACTGTGAGAGGGGGCAGTTGAGGGACTCCCCCCCCCAACTCCAGTGCATGAATTTTCATGCACCGGCCTCTAGTCTATTATAACCTTATAAAGTGAAGTAAAGGAAATACGTTAGGAACAAATTAATAGAAAGGAAATGTCAGCAATGAAATAAAAATTATTTTTTAAACACCAAAAGAAAATTTTAGAAAAAATATCTAGAATAAAAAATGGGCTTAATAGCAAAATGAAGCAAAAGAATCAGTGAATTTGAAGACAGATCAATAGTAATCATCCAATATAAACAATAGAGAAGAAAAAGATTAAATTTGAAAAAAATGTAAAGAGGCCCCTCACAGGGATCTGAAGAACAATTACTAGAGTACCAAAAGAAAAAAAGAGAAAGAGAGAAAATGAGGCAGAAGAAACTTTTGAAGAAGTAACGGCTCACTCAGGAATGTCCAGTTTTGACAATATACTAGGTATACCAGTTAATAATGTGGATTTTTTTCAATAGATGGAGTTACACATATATTGATATATATGTGATTTGATATGTATGCTATTCTGTTGTAATGACAGCAAGCTTCAAAACTTCATATGTCAAATTTGCTGAAGGTGTTAACATCATAGATATTTTTAACCTTAAAAATGTCGAATTTCATGCCAAAAATAGAGCATCTGGGGGAAGTTTTAATTCATTACTTTATTTTGAAGAAAAGTGCTGCTGAATACTTTGGGAAGCTTATGGGGAACATGCTCCATCTCAAGATACTTGTGAACGCTGGTTTAAACGCTTTAGAAGTGATGCTTTCGATGTGAAAGACAAAGACATCCAGGTCAACAGAAAAAGTCTGAAGACCAACAATTACAAGCATTATTGGATGAGGATGTGTGTCAAACTCAAAAACAACTTGCAGAAAGATTAAACATTGCTCAGCAAACAATTTCTGATCGTTTACAAGCAATGGGGAAGATTTTTAAAGGAAGGAAAATGGGTGCCACATCAACTGAACGAAAGACAAATGGGAAACTGAAAAGTCATCAGTAAAATGTTACTTCAATGGCATGAAACAAAGTCTTTTTTGCATCGAATTGTGACTGGCGGTGAAAAGTGAATTTATTTTGAGAATCCCAAATGCACAAAATCATTGGTTGATCCACGTCAACCATCAACATCGACTGCAAGGCCAAATCGCTTCAGAAAGAAGACAATGCTCTTGCATTTGGTGGGATCAGGAAGGTGTGGTGTATTATGAGCTTCTAAAACCAGGTGAAACCGTTAATACTGATTGCTACCAACAACAAATAATCAATTTGAATCACGCTTTGATGGGGAAACGACCAGAATGTTCCAGAAGACACGGCAAAGTAACTTTGCTTCATGATAATACACCATCACACACTTCAAAACCAGTTAAAGACATGTTAAAATCTTGCCTGGGAAGTATTAACCCACCCGCTGTATTCACCAGACCTTGCTCCTTCAGATTCCTACTTGTTCTGATCGATGTCCCATGCACTTTCTGAACAGCACTTCAAAACATACGAAGAAGTGGAAAATTGGGTCTCTGAATGGTTTGCCTCAAAACAAGAGAAGTTCTATTGGGGCGGTATCCACAAATTACCTGAAAGATGGGGGAAATGTGTAGCTAGTGGTGGACGTTACTTTGAATAAAGCACTTTTGATGTTTCTTGTGAAATTATCGTGTTTTCTTTAATTACAAAATCCGCGTTATTAAACGGTACACCTAGTAAAGAGGTCAGAGAACCATCCCCTGGGAACAAGTATAAGATTTCATAATATTGAAGTAGGCAACAATTTCATGATTCTGAAAATCAAATCCAGGTAACAAATGGAAAAGCACTTTATCTAGAGGTCTGGGTAGAAGTTAGAGAGAACTACTTGCCTGGGATGCAACTATTCTCTCACCTACCCCTCAACCTGGTGACAGAGTATGGTAGTTTTACCAACATACAACTGGCTCAAAAAACAGGGCCTATAAGCCAAGGAAGTGGAAGGAAGAAGTGATTTGAGGCAGGCAGCAAACACCCACAGTTTTTCTTAAAGATTTTTTGTTAATTTTTAGAGAGAGAGATGAAAGAAGAAAGAGAAAGAGAAACATCAATGTGAAAGCAGCTGTCTTCTGCATGACTCCTACCAGAAAATGAGCCAGCAACCCAGGCATGTGCCCTGACTGGGAATAGAACTGGCAAACTTGCTGTGCACAGGAAACACCTGAGCCACACTGGCCAGGGAAAAACCCAGTTTTTAACAGTTAAAAGTGACAAAGTCAAAGGACAGCAAATAATGAAATCTTAGAACGCTACACAGAGATGTGAGACCCATTTGGTCAACAGGCAGACTATTAAGAAATGTGGAAAGGAGGTCAATAAAAGGACCAGATGAAACTCTCCACACATTCCTGGCGGGGTACAAAAGAAACCCAAGGGAACAGAACAGACAGTAAAAGCTCCAGAAAGTGGGCTTGACAAGTAGGTAAATATGAATGTGCCCTCACTGCATGCATGAATAGAATGGCAGATGGCATAGACCTTAATGGGCTCAATGTGTTTGACATAAATCTGCCCAAATCATTATTTGACTATTAAGTCTTATAGTCACAGGGAAAAATACCTAGAAAGTCCAGGTACATTAGACAGATGGATGGATGGATGGATGGATGGATGGATGGATAGATAGATAGATAGATAGATAGATAGATAGATAGATGGCATTTAAAAACTGAACAGAAGCACTGATGTCTATACACCAAGGGTAGGTAAAATTCCATGTTTTTAAAATCACGTAATTTAAAGGAAAGAAAAGACATTCCTTGAAAAGGTAATTAAAATACAAAATTACTGCACCACACTATATAAAAATGTGCTATTTTCAACAACAACAACAAAAAAGTCATAAGATGTGTTTAAAATAAATTATATACTGTGACTCAGATTCAGTAAGAAAAGTTAAAGTCAACAGAAAAATAGGAAACTGGTTATGACGTCAATGTAGCAAAGAAAGTCTTCAAGTAACTACTGCACAAATGGTCTGAGAATGCCTTTAAATTTTCAATAATTACAAAAATATATAATGATCTTGATTTAACAAAAAATGGAATATGAATAAAAAAGAAGAAATTATAGGAGGAACCAAGATGGCGGCCTAGATAAACATCTGAACTTGCTGCCTAGCACAACCACATCAAAAATACAATTAAAAGACAAAACAGATATCATCCAAAACCACTGTAAGGCTGGCTGAGTGGAAGGTCCACAACTAGAAGGAAAGAGAAAAGCACATTGAGACTAGGAGGTGGTGCAGAGGTGCAGAAGAGCAGAGGTACGGAGGTGCGCAAAACGGGCTGGAAAACGGGTACGCTGTGGTCTTTTTCAATCAGGAGGGAGATATAAGCTCCCGACTGCTCAGAACTCCATTTCTGGGCGAGACTCTGGGGACCCAGACTCACATAGGGAGAAACTGGACTGTCTGGCATCGGGCCGGAACACCAGGGCGGCTTTCTCTCAGAGGTGCTCTCATTGTTCCTACAAGGTGCTGCGGGACACAGAGAACCAGGGACCTCTTTGGGGCAGGGCTGACAGGCAGCCATTGCTGTTTGCTCCACCCCAGTGATTCCCTGAGACCCTGCCCCACCCAATTTATGACCCCATCCAAGCTGTGCACAGAGGCTTTTGCATATGAATGGCCTGGCCTTTTGCAATCTAAAACATAAAAAACTGCAGCTGGGTCAGAGAGCCCCTAGCTTTCAAAAGAAGGCCCAAGGCTCCACAGCAGCCTGCACTGCTTCACAGCTGGGCATCATCTGGGCACCTCCAAACCCCAAACAAAGAGGAGCAATCTGTAGATCTCTCTGTAGCTCCTCCTGGGTGGCCTCAAGCAGTGGCTAACTCTGCACCTATTGAAGATCCAAGAGCCAGTGTACCCAGTAGTCACAGTGAGACCATACCAGATTACAACTCTTCAGATCCATAAGAGACACACTCAGGGGGCAGACTCAGTGAGCATCAAAGCCCCACTGAAGCAAGTCCAGCCCCATAAAGGTGTCTCCAGCTCAGCAGTTCTCCCAATGTAGACACAACTGGTCCTCACAGCCAACTGGACTGGAGGTCAATTACTCCCAGTGATACCAACAACAATCAAGGCTTAACTACAACAAGACTGTGCACACAGCCCACAAAGGGGTGCACCAAGAGTGTCCACCTCAGGTGATTGGGGAGGCTGAGCCACTGGGCCCTATAAGACACCTAGCAAACAAAGCCACTCTATCAATACAGGGAAGCAGCCAAAATGCAGAAACAAAGAAACAGGTCACAAATGAAAGAAATGGAGGAAAGTAAACTACTGGATATAAAGTTCAAAACCACAGTTTAAAAGGTTACTCAAGAATCTTCTAGAAACCTCCTAGAAATTTAGTGAGACCCTCAGGGATATGAAAAAGGACCAACTAAAAATTAAGAATACACTGACTGAAATAAAGAATAATATACAGAGATCCAACAGCAGACTAGAGGATCCCAAGAATCAAGTCAAAGATTTGAAATACGAAGAAGAAAAAAACACCCAACCAGAAAAGCAAAAAGAATCCAAAAATATGAAGATAGTGTAAGGAGCCTCTGGCACAACTTCAAGCATACCAACATTCGAATTATGCGGGTGCCAGAAGAAGAGAGAGAGCAAGATATTGAAAACCTATTTGAAGAAAGAATGACAGCTGAAACCGGTTTGGCTCAGTGGATAGAGCGTCAGCCTGTGGACTAAAAGGTCCCGGGTTCGATTCCAGTCAAGGGCATGTACCTTGGTTGCGGGCACATCCCCAGTAGGGGGTGTGCAGGAGGCAGCTGATCAATGTTTCTCTCTCATCGATGTTTCTAACTCTCTATCCCTCTCCCTTCCTCTCTGTAAAAAAATCAATAAAATATATTTTTAAAAAAAAGAAAGAATGACAGAAAACTTCCCCTACCTGGTAAAAGAAATAGACTTACAAGTCAAGGAAGCGCAGAAGACCCAAACAAGAGGAATCCAAAGAGGACCACACCAAGACACATCATAATTAAAATGCCAAGGGCAAAAGACAAAGAGAGAATCTTGAAAGCAGCAAGAAAAAAACAGTTAGTTACCTACAAGGGAGTACCCATACGACTGTCAGCTGATTTCTCAACAGAAACTATGCAGGCCAGAAGGGAGGGGAGTACGGGGAGAAAAAAGAGGAACAACTATAATAATCTAAACAATAAAGATTTATTTTTTAAAAAAGAAATTATAAAAAAGAACTAAACAAAAATAGTAGAGATGAGTACTATAACAGCAATAAAAAATGACTACGTAGAAAAAGAGTATATTTGAAAGGCAGAGGAAAGAATCAGCGAAATTAAAGATGGAATAATATGAATTATCTAACTGACGGATTATAAATGAAAGAAATTTTTAAGAAAAATGAACTGAGCCTCAGAGACCTATGGGACAATTAAAATATTTAAACATATGTGCAATGAGAATTCCATTATGAAAGAAAGAGGGGGAAAAGAAAAAATCTTTTTTAAATGGCTGAAAACTTCCCAAATTTGATATAACACATTAAAGTACAGTAAAAGAAGCTCAACAAACATCAATAAACACCGAGAGACTCACATCTAAAAACATCACAGTCAAATTTCTGAAAAGACAATAAGAAAATCTTGAGAGCAAAAGAGAAAAATTCATTATACAGGGAACAGCTACCTGTTTAACAGCTGACTTTGGATGACATAGATGGGGGGAAAAAAATACAAATAAGAACTGACTGCTCAGGTATTGTGGCTCAGTGGTTGAGTGTCGACCTATGTTCCAGGAGTTCATGGTTCGATTCCTCGTCAGGGCACATGCCGGGTTGCAGGCTCCCTACTGGGATTGAGACAGGTGATCAATGATTCTCTGTCATCCTTGATGTTTCTATCCTTCTCTCCCTCTCCCTTCCTCTCTGAAACCAATAAAAAACATGTTTATAAAAAAATAATGATATCAGAAACAACAGAAGCCAACAGAAGAAGAATATAGTCAAAGTGCTGAAAAAAAAATTATCACTTGCCCACTGGCATAGCTCAGTGGTTGACCATCGACCTATGAACCAGTAGGTCCTGGTTAGATTCCAGGGCAGGGCACATGCCCTGGTTGCAGGCTTGGTCCCCAGTAGGGGGTGTGCAGGAGGCAGCCAACCAATGATGCTCTCTTATCATTGATGTTTCTATCTCTCTCTCCTCTCCCTTCCTCTCTGAAATCAATTTAAAAAAAATTTTAATTATCAGTTAAGAATTCTATATCAAGCTAAACTATACTTCAGTACTGAAGGGGAAGTAAAAATGTTCCCAGATAAACAAACACTGGTAGAATGCAGTTCAATGCAGAATAAGGCAGTAAAGAGGAACAGACAAAAAACATATGTGTCACATTATAACAAAAGACAAAACAAAGTTAAATTCCAACTACTATATTAAATTAAATGTATATAAAATACTATATTTAAAAATAATAAGTTATCAAACTATCCTATCTAATAAAGACAGAATATGCAAATTGACCATAACTCCGCAACAAAGATGGCGGCTCCCACAGCCATTAAGGAGGGAATATGCAAATTGATGCAACAAAGTGAGAGGCGAAAGGCTGCTCTGGCCAGAGGCGGCTCCGGGCCAGAGCGAAGGCAGAAAGGCGGCTCCAAGCCGGAGCGAAGGTGGAAAGGCAGTTCTGGGCCAGAGCGAAGGCGGAAATGTGGCTCTGGCCAGAGCGAAGGCGGTGCCGGCAGCCTGGGGAAGGAAGGCCTATTCTTGCACGAATCTTCGTGCACTGGGCCTCTAGTATTAAATGAAAACATAAAACTACATACTAACTATAAGAGACATACTTAACATTGAAAGAGACAAATATATTTGGGGGGAAAACCTGGAAAAGATACCACGTGTAATCAGTAACCACAAGACAGCAAGAGTGGGTATATTAACGTTAGACATTCTTTTTTTAAAAAACTATATTACTAAAAATGAAGAGGGACAAGTAAGTAAAGGCATAAATATTGGATGTTAGTAAGTTAAGTAAAACTATTTCCATTCATACAAATGTGTTTACACCAAAAATCAAGAACTAAAAAAAAAATAAAATAGTGGAAAAAGTAAGTGAATTTAGGAAATTCAAAGGATATAAGGTTAATAATACAAAAATTAATTACACTTTTATAAATATTAACAGAAAACAATTCCATTTAAAATAGCACCAAAGTAAATTTAACCAACAATATGCAAGGCCTACACACTAAAGAACACGGCTGAGAGAAATTAAAAACGACCTCAATGGCACTTTCTTAAAAAGTTAAGCACAGAGTCATCACACAGACCAGTCATCTCCCTTCTAAGTAATTACCTCAGAAAAATGAAAACATGTGTCCACACAAAGACTCACACAAGAGTACATACTTCATGATACAGCAAATTAATTTATAGTGACAAAAAGCAGGTTCCCTAAGGTAGGCAGGACAGGGTGGATAGTGGGCAGCAAAGAGGCACAGGAATCTTTAGAAAGTGACAAAAAAAATGGTTTTTTATCTTGATTCTGTCGATGGCTTCAGAAGTATATAGAATGTTGAAACCCATCCAGTTGTACACTTTAATGGATGTTATTTACTGTACTTAAATTATTCCGCAATCATGGCCTTGAAGAAAATATCCACAAATAGAATGAGTGAATGAACCAAAGTTTTAAAGTTAAATAACCCTTACACACCTATTTAAAAGTAAATAATAAAATTTAAATGGTGAAGAAAATTTGTAAATACAAACAAGTTACACTTGTGTAAAGATCTAGAGTTTTGTTTCTTTTCATTTGTTTCAAGCCTTAAATCTGTGCTGAATATAAGGGAATAAAACCTTAATAGGTTTTATTATAAAAACCAGTCATACAAACAAATTATTTAACTATGGTCATATAAGAAAAATGACCTCATAGCCATAGATTGTTTTTAGATCTGTAAACATAATTCAGTTTTATTACTGAAAGCAGCACCAGTCATCATGTGGAAAATAAGTAAATGTTATTGTCGGATTCGCCATGAATGCATCATGTCTGTGCAAAATCACAGGCTGCAAAGCTATTATAACACAAGTAGAAAAAAACAACTGTCACTATCTTTTCAGGAGATAGTCTAGACTTACAATATTTCTGTCCAAAGCAATATTGATGAAAACAAACTATTTAATAAGAAACGTCACAAAAAAATAACTGCACTATGAAATAGAATGACTGCATTTTTATTGTCATCTTTATACATAATTTTTACATACCTAAAATTCTGGCCAAAAAAAAAGGCTAGATTAGAATCACCTGGACCAATTTGAAAATGCTAAAATATATGTGTGTATAGGTTCTCTCTCTCTCTCTCCTCTCTCTCTCTCTGTCAATCTCACATATATTTGTTTTTAAAAGGTAAAGATAACATTAATAACAGATAGTATATTGCTCTATATATAAATATATACACATATGGTAGATGTATGATGCAGTATTTCATCCCCCAAAAGTATAGTTTCATCTACTTGTTATATTTATAAAAATAATACAATCAATTTCAAAACTTGCTCAAATTGTGGAACATGATCCTCAAAAGGGACGCAGCATTAAAGTTACCCACATGACACTGAAGCATTACAACCTCTGTAGCAACACTGTGATGAGTTAAAAAGAAAGCAAAAACAACTTCCCATTACTAGTTCTTCTAAAAGGTTTCAGTAAATAAACCTTCAACTATGGAGGATCCCAACCCATTAGCCTTGTCTGCTCCTAACGCCCAATCATGGATATGGTCACGGCTCCATGATCCAGGATTACCCCGGAGCAGATGATCCTCCTGGCAACAAGTCAGAAGGTCAACAGTAGCCTAACGCTGTGTCACGGTGCCTACGTCATTCTCCTCACTTCATCTCATCAAGTCGGCACTGTATCATCTAACATCATCACAAGAACGGTGAGTACAGCACAACTAGATTTTCTGAAGGAGAGAGTCCACATTCACATCACTTTTAATATAGTAAAATGTTATAATTGCTCTATTTTATTATTAATTGTAGTTGCTAATCTCTTACTGCACCTAAGTTAAACTTTATCACAGTATGCATGTATAGGAAAAAACATGTTATATATAGGGTTCAATACTAGCCACCATTCCTGGCATTCGCTGGGGGTCTTGGAATGTATCCCCCCTGTGGATAAGGGGGGACGACTATAATCTCTTTCACCAAAGTATCCCAGAGCCCAGCACAACACCAGCATATAGTAGGATTTCAGTAAAGGTGATTTTTTAAAAATTGGTAAGAAGATATAATTTATGTTTTGTCTGCAAAACACATTTGGATAACAATAATAGACATCCAAAAATATGCCAAGGGAGAACAAAGAAAGAAGTTCCTGTTGATTACTGAAATTAGAAAGTCTTTACAGAACAGGTCCAGTCCAAACCAAACCTTCAAGTTCAGGTGGAATTAAACCAAATGGTTAAAAACTATTCCAGGAAACAGGGATACTGGAAGCAAAAGTACTTAAGAAAACGAGAGCAGGATATGAGGGAGAAATGGTGAAGATATCTGGTTATTACCAGGGTTTTTGTAAGAAGAAGCAATGAGAGGTAAGGCTGGAAAGTTAGGCAGGCTGCAGAACAGATTTGGGAGAGCACAAGGTCACTCCAAGGTCACCTGTAACAAGGTGCCCCAGAGGGACTGCCTCTACACTGTCCAGTAGTTTCAGTGTGTGCAGAGTACTCACTGCAAGTAAAAGCAACGGAAATATAGCAACTTCCCACACAGCCTGTCTGACTCCCATGTCAACACTGTTTTATTGCCTACCAAGTCAAAGGGCTAATACTGTAAAAATTACTTCAAAACAGTACTTGATAGTGCAAAGAGCCTTTTGGCAAACCTAACTTCCAGATGGTGAGTTCATTCAATCCACATACGATAAAACATTAATAATCATAAGAAACACTCTTATCATACGAATGCTACATAATTTTTTAATATTTTTAAATTTTGTTGAAATATTGTGGAAAAACAGTAAAAGTTATTAACGTTCACAAATGACAAACAAAAAATATATATAAATAAGTGCCAGGATAGTAAAAATGGCACTATTCACTTTTTAGAAGAAAAAAATAAATTATACTAAAATTATTAAGCTAACAAAGCAAGAGAAAATATGAGCAGAAAAATGACAGTTATCTGAAAAATTCATAAATGTGCCTTTTGTATAACCATAATGATCATATTTTATGCTGTCATTCTGCATTTAATTGCTCACCCTGGTACTTTCTTCGTAGAAGCCATCAGCATCCCACAGAGCCAGATGCTGAACTGCAAAAACACACTGTGACCATGGACTTAGAAGAAAGTTACTTTGCTGAGCTGTGGTGTATGACAAGTTAATTTTTGCAATTACATTTTTTCTAGCAATAAATGAAGCTACTGCTTGTAACTATTCTATAGTATTAAAAAGAGGTAAGAAAATATTGTTCATAATAAACTAATCAAACTCATTCCTAAAAGACTTCAGCTGATGTGAGAAAGTTAACTTTTCTCACAGCTTTTCTATATATCCAAAAGTAAAAATCACCACCTCAGCTGAAATATATACACAGCCTAATATGTCAAGGCATGATATGTTTTCTGAATGCTAATACACAATGCCAGATTAGTTCAAGCCTTTTAGGAAGTGTCACATGCCTTAGTCTTTTGATCATTACTTTTAGTTCTGCTATATTATGCTAAACATAGCATTCAAAGAAGAAGTCCATTAACTGTCATTTAGAAAGAAATGGCTATTGCAGTAATTTATCTGCAGGGCGTAAATTGTCCTAAATTTAAAATATTTGCAATGACCATCACTGTCACATACCCAATAGTAATAAAACAGTAGGAAATCATGCATTGTTAAAACACAGGCTACTCGCTATAATACACTATCTTTTTACATATACTACAAAATTTGGGAGCTATTATGTTTTATTCATTAAGAGATAGCAGGAAGACATTTAATAAATTTCCCCCATATTAAAGCCAAAAGAGCTATTTCATGGTTGATGTTAAGATATCAGAACAAAACAACCTGAGCCAAGTTTTCAAATGCCTAAATAAAATTTGCTTACTGGAAGAGGATATCTAAAAAATAACTACTTAATATACATATTTTTAAACTCTATTAGTGACTTAAAATTTAACTGAAGCTGTTTTAATCACATAATATCAGTAAAATGTACATTTTCACTGCATTGTATAAAATAATGTAAGATATTAAAATGCTCTAGTAAATCTAATAAGTTTTTCTCAGGACTTTAATAAATATATATAGTGGTATTGATTTTTTTTAATGTATAACACATTCCCATGTCATTTCCTAAACTAAAGGGGGTTATGAAAGCATTAATTTAATATATATTCTAGACTTAATTCAATATAAAATCCTAGAATTTTGAGACTCTTGCAGATCTTTTATTTGAAATCCCTTGTGTGCTCTTTGCTAATAGGCAATAAAATATGTGATCCACAATTGCACATTTTCAAGTGTGCTGAGAGAGCACCCACTCTGGTACTGTGCAGGGTGAGGAGTATAAAGAACAGAGCTGAAATGCAGTGATCAATAAAGCAAAGACCTGTAGGATCCGGTCCTCTATGTTCGGATCCCTGCTTGTTCAAAAGGGAATTGCAAACATTTCAGATATCACTTTGGCCACTACCTAAAAAGGAACCTGCTCAAGTCCAGGATATTTCTATTTCTACTTGCCACCTACCCTGAACTTCCTCACAGGTCTGTCTCCTTTATTCACTATGCGCTCCAGCCATCTCAAGTGAACCAGGCACTCACCAGCTGGATTTCCAGTCCCTGCCTCCCTTCTAATCTCAGCCTCTGGATGACCATCAGACACCAAACACTCCATACAACCAACACCAAAGTCATCCTTCTCTTCTCTCCACAACATACTCTGTGAAGCTAGTCACCATTTCTCCACTTCCAGGTTGGCACTCTCAATTCTTGCCAGACCTGCCTCTTACACCTCCTGTCCAGACTCTGGACTCGACTCGGACCTGCTCAGAGGGCACCTTCATGGACTCCAGCCTCTGGTACTGTCTCGCTGGCTCCTGGGAGACAGCCTCCAAGAACCAGGCCTCCACAGGAAAACTCAGGGTATTGCAGGGTGGGGACACCTGGCAACTCTGCGGCTTTACCAGGACTACAGGAAAAGGCACTAAATACTAGTAAAACAGTCTCCAGTGCTCCTGACAAGCTCAGCCCTGTCTTCCTTGGTGTGGTTCTCTCTGGGCTGGCCCTTCTAGAGACCACTGGGCTGCTGACCGGTTCCTACACAGCGACACCATCCAACATACTTCTCACACTGTATCACCATGACCTTCTCTTCCGCACCCCCTTCCACATTTAAGGATGCTGGAGTTGCAGTGGGCCCAGATAATCCAGCTTAGTCTCCCTATATAACAGGTAAGCTGACTAGCAACCTTAAATCCCACTGCCACATAATATAACAGTCACAGGTAGTCATCTTTTGTGTTAGGGGGATGGGGTGAGGAGGGCTGCCAACCAAATAACCAAGATTTAAACTGTATATTAATTAAAATCTATTTTAATCCTGAAGTTTGTACCCCTCTCCATGAAACAGGGTCCAGGGAGAATGGACAAAGAGCATTCATCACACATTTTATTTTATTTTATTTATTTTTTTATTGATTTCAGAGAGGAAGGGAAGGGAGAAAGATATAGAAACATCAACAATGAGAGAGAATCATTGAACAGCTGCCTCCTACACACCTCACACTGGGGATCGAGCTTGCAAACCAGGGCATGTGCCCTGACCAGGAATCGAACCGTGACCTCCTGGTTCATAGGTCGAAGCTCAACCATTGAGCCACACCAGTCAGGCCATCACACATTTTATATTGCTATCTCATCCTGTCATGACACTAGACAGAATGAGAGTGTTATTTTAAAAACCTCTTTACAATAGTCATTATACTGCAACTATTCCTTCTTACCCAGATGAAGTCGGACTCCTCCAACCTTCATTTGCAGAGACTGGTTTTCTATTCTACACTCGGGTTCACTGTATTTACTTAAAATGCAGAGGACAAAAATTAACAAAAGTAATTAACTCAATGTGATTTTCAACCCGTAAGCTAGAGAACATGAGTAAACATGTATTAAGAATAAAATCCTAAAAATTATAGATTTTTAATGCTTAAAAAGCATTCTTATTATTTCATTTGACTCAAGCATCACTGTGACATACATCTACAGAAATATTAAATCAAATTTGTCAATAGAACTTAAGAGAAGAGAAGTGATGCTGACGATCCCACAGTTATTCAGTATACTGCTGCATCAGCCCATGAGGACAGCATCCACAACCTCTGAGGAGCCATGGGAAAAGAAATGGCACAGATTAAGGATAGAAAGGGAAACCTAAATTCAATAAAAACATTGTAACATTTTCCCAAACTATCCGCATATTTTATATGTGCCGTTATTAAAACACGCACACACACACACACACACACACACGAAAGTATAAAACTACTCATTCCTACTAAAACAGTAAGAGGAATCTGAAATAATCAGAATTTTAAGTTGAAAATATTAAACAAAAATCAATACTTCTTTAAGAGGAAAAATGAAAACTAGACACCTCCCATGACTGTAAAAGTTTACAGCATTCCATCATTTTCACTTTTCTATTAATTTGTATAAAATCTGAAGGATTAGTCAAATCAATTAAATAAAAGAGGTAATGTGCAAAAACCATGAAAGCTTAAATACTGTGGTAAACTTTTTAAAGTTAAAATTCACCTGTCCTAAATGAAAACTTAGTTTAAAATATATCACAAATGTAAAGGCAAAAAATTGCATTGAAAGTTACATCTTTAGTACATGTATATAAACAAGCAAAATAATCATCTTTTTGAACAGAAGTTAGATTTCTGTTTTATTTTTTTCTGTGTATTTTAATATATACTCTTTGAAACACTCACAAAAATGCACTAACGTTAAATACTGTTAATACAGTAACATCTCAGTGTGAACATAATGGAAACTTCCCCCCTCCAAAGAATTCTGCCTCTAGAAGCACAGGTAACAAAGTTGGAGAAACACAGGCTGCTTGTTGACAGTGACAGAATTATTTCAAATCTCAATTATATCTGTTCATTCCCTTTGCTTAATTAAAGCAAAAGGCATCGAAAGCTTCCTCAGCAGTAACAGTGTGAATGCTGCATGGCACAGACACAGTAATTAACTTAACCTTATCTCTGAACTGTATTGGGTCCTTCAAGTGCAGCCCAGTATCAGAGCAAAGAATCAATGCTATCGGGCTAGCCTCTCGAGTGATGCAGATTGACGAACACCATCTGAGACCAGACAGGCTTTGTTCCTGCCCAGCTGCGCTGGATAAAATGCTCCCTGCTCATGACTCGAGTGTGGCAGACCATTTAATCATTGGACATTAATACATTATCAATATTATAAACATTATAAACTACAAAGTTACCTGTCAGAGTAATCAGATATTATACATTTTGTGCATTAATGCAACACAAGGGGATTCTGAATATTAACTGTGCGTTTACAAAGGATGTATATTATGGAATTTTTAATATATGTAGACATTTTATACATAGTCAAGTTTACGTTTTAGAGAAACATATTTGGGGAATTTAAATGAAATCATTCTGTGCTCCATCAACATCAAACATACACTTGGCTGGTTTTAACATGGTTTAATTCAGCCTAAAAGACTGATGTTTATGCAACTTTTAAAAATTCAATTTATCCAATTATGCCAATTTACTTGATATTTTATTTGTTTTACTGGAAAATATTTCAAAGTATAAGAAATCATCTTTTGAATATACATCACTTAAAGCCATCTATTTATTCATTATTCCCAGTTAAGTTTAAACATATTTTGTTATTTTCCTGAAGGATCAAAAATTCTGTTGCCAAGAAATTATTGTGAGGTCCTTTACTTTCACCAAGTAAGACACTAAATCATAGGGGACGATTATCCACAAATTCCCCACGACAGGCCCTCAGCCCACTGAGGTAATGCGGCTGACACACGTTGATGTGCGTGCCCGGGCACATTATGTTCACGTGGGGTGTACATCTGGGCACCCTTTACGGCAATGCAGCAAGCAGCCAATCATTTATTCCACTCTAATTAGCACACATGTAAATCCTCACCAATCAAGCCCCGCAAAGGGTGACTGTTGTGGCAGCCATACAGCAATCTGGCAGGACGCACGAACCAAGCAGGAGGAGTCACTTCTGGGTTTGATCTGAACCTGCCATCACACCAAGCAGGTTCCCCAGACAGGGCTGCAACCAGCTCTCCCTTTCAAAACTTATCAGGAGGCCCAGAAGAAAAAGGTCAACAGGCAGAAAGCTGATTGGACACAATTGTGGATCCTTTCCTAATCCTAGGAATACACCTGAAGCAATGTTCACTTAAAAAGCACAACGGTTGCCACAAGCAAAGTCAGGGTTAAGTTATAAGCAGGCTTCATAACAGAGAATGCAAGAAAACTCTGAAGACAGATTGTCAACCACAATGTACAATAACATACAGGATTACTAAAAACAGTATGAAATAAACCTCTAAATGCCTATGCGTGGTATGATGTAATGCCTACGTAGGCCTACAGTCAGTAAAACAACTATATGTTAAAAGCCTATGTTAAGTCATGATGTGCCTTTTTTATTAGTCATTTGTTAGTACATAAATCTAAATTAATTTTTTGTGCCAAACCACCAAAACCAGTAATTCCATCTTTGAACACTTATAAAAATGTTATTTAAAACAATATATAGCACCTAGTTTGGGATTTTTTAATTTTTTGTTTTTGTTATTTTCTTTACCATGATGAAATCCTCATGCCATTTTTTAGAATAAAGTATGCACAATAGTAATTTACCAAATAAGAAAATTGTACAAAGTTAGAAGAGAGATTGTGCCAGTAAAAAAAAAAAAAAAAAAAAAAAAGTAGCATCTACACTGAAATGTCTTATAGGAAAAGGTTTTCCCAATAAACATAAAATTTTACATTTTTTAACCTTCATTTAACTTATTATTACCAGGAAAAAGTCCCCTCTACAGGTGCTGATAGAGTGAGTGCCTGACATGTAGCGGCACCAGGTAAGGAGATGAATGACAGAGGTCACCTGATCCGGAGGAAAGACAACAGCATGGAAACTGACAGACACATAAAGACCTCAGACCAGTACCAGAAAAGGGCACCAAATGGTTCTGAAGGGACAAGTCTTCCTCAAGAAAGCAACCACCATTTGATTTCTTAAAATTGTTAGGTATTTAAGGTAGCTAAAGACTTAATCCACTTGTTAAATGCTTTGCATTAATAGCTCATTCTGAAGTGTGTTAGGAGCATATGAGGTAAACAAAACAACCATCATCCCTGCCTTTGGAGAATCCACAGTACAGTGGGAGAGACACTAAACACGCAAACACAGCCGGCCTGCAGAGCTAGAGGCTGCTCAGGCCTAGACACCAGTGGGCCCTTCCTAGGTGTCGGGGAACAGGGAGGGACAAGACTCAGTCATCAGCCTCCCTGAAATAGAATTATCACCACCCTACCCCCAATCACTCTCTGTCCCTTTTCCCTGAGGTATGCTTCTCCAAGAAGTCACCACTGCCCAACAGCTCCTGTGTATTGTTTTTGTTGTCAATTTTCTAAACCTCCTAATTCTGAAGGTGGGTTCCATCATAGTGCAGACGTGGTGGCCAGTTCTGTTCACAGCAGACCTCACGCCAGAAACACGTTAGGAACTGAGGAAATAAGTGTTGCAGGAATAGCTGAACAAATAAATGAACACCCCAATTAATAATATACATGATTCTGGCTCAATCAGATCCAGGGAACTTGGGTCACCTCACCTACCGGGACTGGAAGCCATCGTGGGCTATTACATTTAATTCTATGAGCATGTTACTAATATTTGCATGTGGAACACACTATCTTCTCAAGAAAGTGTGACTTAGAAAAAGGGAAGACATGCGATTTTAAAATGTTAAATGTCTGTTCCATATCAAAAGCTGTTCTTGCCCTAGCAGATTTGGCTCAGTTGATAAAGCATCGACCTGCAGACTGAAGGGTCCCAGGTTCAATTCCAGTCAAGAACACATGCCTGGGTTGTGGGCTCAATCCCCAGTGTGGGGTGTGCGGAAGGCAGCCAATCAATAATTCTCTCTCATCATTGATGTGTTGTGTGTGTTTTTCTCTCTCTCCCTCTCCCTTCCTTTTTGAAATCAATAAAAATATGTAAAAAAAAATTTTTAAACTGTTCTTGAGGTAACAATAATAATAATAATAATAATAATACAAGCAATTCCTGTGATTTCTCCAAAACAAAAGTGAAAGATCTGAGAAAGACAACAGAAGAGTCCAGAATAGTAGAAAAATCACTGAACTAGGGGCAACAGATGCCAATGTTAAGAATCTCTCAAAGTTTACAAATAAATTACTCCCCAAAAATTTTTCTAAAAAATCTGATATTACAGAATTTCTGTGGTAGAATCTTCATTTTTACAGAATTCATTTGAAAACATATTGCCACAGACCTTATATTATAATCTAAAGCAGCGGTTGCCAACCTTTTGGACCTCACGGACCACCAGTGGTCCGCGGACCACCGGTTGGAGACCGCTGATCTAAAGCACCCACACTCATGATTAGTCACACTACTCTGAAAGATACATACCTGAGGACCCTGAGTGTGTGTGTTAGGAGAAGGGTGACAAACAGAATCAGACACTCAGTTCTACTTTAGCCCTAATTGTTGATTGAAAAGGAAAGCAAGAAAACGATCTTCAGTAGCTGACAAGGACACCAACTCATAGACAAGTCAGTGCTAATAGAGTCCTAGAAATATAATATAAACTATTCTTTGATCTATAAATAGTAACAATAGTTTTGTGTTTTATATGCGTAGAGGTTGCTCTCACCTGCAAAGGAAAGTTCACATCTCACATCAAGAACTTATTTAACCTATTTCTTTTAATTTTCATATTGTCAAAAATGTCAGTATTTGTTTTCTATTTACAAGACACAACTTATTAAATTTTAAATATATCCCTATCAAAATAGGACAAACTACATTAAAAAAATTGTTAACCTATTAACAGAACCAGGGTCTTTACTCATATATATATTATACATACACACACACACACACACACACACACACACAGGGCTATAGATGTGGAATATATACATATACCTTTAACTAGGGTGATTACATACTCTGTCTGGCATTTAATAAATTTAAGACACTTACAGAAGAGCGTCTGGGCAACTGTGGATTTTCTGATGTATTTCCAAAGGGCACTCTATTCAACTAAATCAGAGGTGGCAAGTAAATGGCCCATGTGCCACCACTGATTCCTCAGAGTCTTCACTCTCCTTGACACCAGGCAGCCTCAGGATCTCTCTCAACACAGTCTGCACTCACCCATTTCCAACAGCCTGGTGCAGAAACCCATCCATCCTGCCTGAGCCTAATTCAGGTGCCTTACTGACAAGCTGGACTTTCTGAGTTTACAAAAACATATACTTTTCTCATGTCTAAACACCATAAACATATCATTATTTATCATTCCTCTATAAACCTACTAAGAAGCTAACTCAGCATGGCATAACTTGATCAAAACATATTTCTGATATTAAAATAAGATGATTTTTAGAGGATATTAAAATGTAACTAGGGAAGGGTCACTCTCCTAAGCACAGTCCTGGAGTCTATGTGAGATAAGGAAAAAGACAATCTTTAGGAAAGAAAAAGGTCTGCTGTCAAAAAGACACTTTTCTACAATATTTGCTATTAGGATCAAAGGTACAATAAATTCTAGGATGAGTGTATCTGTAAGTCAATAGTGCCTTGTCAACATCCATCCCTTTTTCTCCCTGTGTCTCAGAAAAACAAGACTCAGGGCAGGATTCTGAGGCATTCAAACACTACACTAAACCTGCTAACGAATGCAAACAGCACAGCAACTTAATTTAAACAGGAAAAAGTAAACTATTCTTCACAAAGAGTTGTCATTCACGAAAAAATGATGGCTATTCTAATGCTGTTTTAGTATCAATGAACTGGAAAAAGGTCCATCATTTCATGAACCTGAAAAGTTAACAGAGTGACCAAGTAAAAGAGATTATCTAACATCTGTGATCACTGGGTCCCTCTAGCCATGAACCCAGTTTTCACGCTCAGCACCCCTGAAAGTTATAGCCATACTCGGGACTACAAAACAGAGCTCCTTGTTTTGCACTTCATTCTCACAATTACAACTGCACTGAATTCTGTGCTGGTGACGAGTGCATCTTGACTGGTGGAGTGCTATATAAAAGAGCTCTCTACACAGGCCAATAAAAACAGTCATTCAAACATTCAAACAAACCTGGCAAATTGACATTTAGCACCTAAATCTACCTTCTATGGACTCTCACCACACCTATGAGTATTAACTGATTAATTAATCACAGTAAGTGCGTGTGTTTGCAGGCAGCTTGGGATATTTGTTAGTACATCATTTACCAGCAGGACAAGTCATGGTAACATAACTCGTTGATGATTTTATTACTAAAGCATTACCATATTCTGTAAAAAAATCAATGCTGGTAGCAATACAGTAGGGCCAACCCATGTAACATATCCATACCTGTATCTGTTTATATCTGTATGTTATGTGTATGCATATATGTGTGCATGTGTGTAGCATCTGTGTGTATTTAAGTGCACATGTAATATATACAGGGGTGAGCAAAAGTAGGTTTACAGTTGTGAGTATGTGAAACACAGAGATTATTCTTATATTATTATTTTCCATACCAACATATATTTTTAAATAAATGTGTGTATTTGTCATTCTGCTTCTGATTGACAAAGCATCTAAATGATATATAATTCTAATTTATATATATCAGAAACAATGGAAATCAAGAGTGAATACATCTCACTTTAGGTTTTCAAAAAGAATCTGCTTTTCTTTATAATTTTTCTGCTTTAAGCAGAATATTTACTACTTTATAAAAGAATGAATAAAATATCTATAGTAAAAATATTGATAATACTATAATGTTTATCAGCTTAAAAATGATAATAATAAGTGTTTATCTCACTTTATAAATTTGAATATTCTTGAACTGTTGTAAAAGAAGATGAAGCACTTGCCTGTTAAATTATACATTTTGGGTAACATCCACTGAAAATATCAGAGATGTATTGAAGAGGAAAAACTGACCTAGGCAAAAATAAGACAAGTACCCTTCTCATTTCATCTCTAAACTCAAAGCTGAGAATCCTTCTTGACACAGAGCTCCTATCACACCAGAAAGTTGATGTTGACTGAAAAAGCAATGTAATCATATGCAAAATGCATTTAGTCAACAGCCCCTCCAAAATGTAGTACCACCCCTGATCTAATACCTCATTAGAGCAGCACTCAAAATGGAATATTAACAGGCATGTCTCCTTCATACATATTTTCACTGTAATAATAGCAGCTGAAATGGCACCCCACAGAGGGCTATGTGCACACCAAGCTAAAACATAAGCAAATTAAACCACAAACTCTATTTTCAAGTTTGAATTTCAAGATTTACAAAATAAAGCTGATGCAGGCATTTTATTTATTTATAGTGGCTTATGAAATTTCCTAAATCTGTAAAACAGTCTCCTCTCTCCACAACACAATGAAAAACTTGAGGGGACTAAATTATTAACAGGTCAAAGGCCAACAATATAGAGGAAACTAGAATTAAAGAGAAAAAAATTAAAATGTAGGCAGAAATCAGGGTCATATTGACTATTAGATTCAAATCAGAATCCATCATGCGGAAGAAACAGCCTACATCAATACTTTGTTTAAAAAGTGCGCTGCATTGGTTCTCTTTTATGGCAGCTGGGGGAGAAAGAGAAGGGTTCTGGTGCTGTTTCACTCATGGTGCAGATGCTGGTTACATGGACATATTCTTTTTATGAAAATTCATCAACTGTACACTTAAGACTTGTGCTCTTGTCTATAAATAACATACATACAAACCAAGGATCATAGTAAATTCAAATCCAGAGCTACACTCATAGGTAGCAAGAAAACAGCAAATACAGGACAATAAAAACATCACAGATGTAGCAATACGTAATTATCTCAGACTCCGCTGGTTTTGAGTGCAAACTGCACTTTGAATCCCTGTCTAGTGTCTTGGTCTGCTCTGGCTGCTGTAACCCAACACTATAGACTGGGCGGCTTAAACAACAAACATAATTTTCTAACAATTCTGGAGGCAAATCCCAGATCAGGGTGCCAGGATGGTCAGATTCTGGTGAGGACTCTCTTAACTACTGGCTAGAAAATGACACCTCCCTGTGACCTCAGATGGCAGAGAGAAAGAGCATCAGAGTGAACTCTGTGGTGCCTCTTCTAAGAGCACCAATCCTGTCTCATAGCAGAGCCCTTATGGCCACATTTAATCTTAACAACACTTTACAGACCCTGTGTCCAAATTCAGTCACACTGTGGGTTGGGGCTTAGAAATACAAATTCTGGAGGGACAAATTCAGTGCATAGCACCTACTAAATGTCTGACACCATTAGAATACCTACTAGATATTAATCTTTGATAGATGTATCTTAATGAAAAAACATGAATAGGTTCCAGAAGCAAACCAGTAATTTTATCTTAAGATGATAAAGGCTAAAGTCTGAGGCAGACAACAACTACATATGATCTCAGTTATATTTCTTTCCTTTCCTAAAATAACTCCCCTTATCTTTTTAAATTAACACGGTTTAGGGACTAAGTCTCCTCTCTCATCACAGAAATAGCTAACCATTTTGATAAAATGAAGGTAAAGCTGAAAAGAATGACCTTTAAGAGAAGAGAAAAAAAATAGTTCAGATTTAGGAGGAGGGGGTTAGAATAGAGAATTGAGGAGAAGACTAGAGAAAATCAAATACTGAAATCGTCTCGATTTGCCCTTGCTAGAAGAAACCGAGAAGTGCCCAGAGCAGCATGCACACTCCTGATACACCTTATCTAAGCATGGGCTTAGTAGTTCACTACCATCTCAGAAGTGGTACAGACGACCCTGAGCTAAAGAAAATGCCACATATGTGGCAGCACAGAAATTGCTCAGGGTAAACTATAGATGGTTTCTATCTAGACATTTCTCCCAAGAAAGGAAAAGGAGAAGACTTGAGACTTGGGTGTTATATAATTTATTAAACATTTTACTTGTTGCCCTAGCCAGATGTCTCAATTGGTTGGAGCATCATCCCATACACTAAAAAAAGGTTATGAGTTCTGATTCCTGATCAGGGCACATACCCAGATTGCAGCTCAATCCCAGGTCAGGGTGCATACAGAGACAACCAATCAATGTTCTCTATCACTTTGATGTTTCTCTCTCCCTCCCTGTCTCTCTCTGAAATCAATAAAGTTATCATTGGGTGAGAATAAAATATTTTATTTTAAAAAAATTACTCTGCATAGATGATTTGGGGATTTAGAAAATAATGAGATATTAAATTTAGTAAATCTCACAAATGAGAGCAAAATATTTCCCACTAAAGAAAACATATTTTACTACCCAAATGTCCTTAGGAAATGGATTGTAAAGTATACATCAATTTAAAACCTGGACATATTTGCCACATTTTTATTTTTATTTAAGCATGCTAGCAAAAGTTATGCTATGGAACACAGCATGAGTTGTTTTGTAAATGGCAGTGGCAACTCAAATACTAGAAACTTGTGTTTTAAGGGCACCTTTAATTTGCAAGAGGAGCATATGCATACAATTTTCTCTCAATAGAACCAACTCCCACAACTTAACTCCTGTCTTTCACTGAAACAAGTATACAAATATGTTAGAATTCAGTGAACTACTGGCTGTTATTTTTAATGGGATTCCATTTACCTCAATATTTTAACTGTTAAAAAAAAAAACACATATAAAATGGGAAAACTATTCCACATAAACCTACCTAAAATATTAAAAATGCCAGTTTAGATTTGTCCAAATCTAGCAAATTACAGACTAACACCACCATACTAGGCATAAAGCACTTACCAAGCACCTCACCTCATTCTTATTACTTCCTACAACAGAACAGAAATGTTTGTATCTCTACTCCTTTACCAACAAATGAAACTGCCCACCCTCACTTGGGAACCAGGAGACATTTTAAAAATCTCAGAACTGTCCCAAACTCCTTAGACAAGGTATCATATACCTCCTCCAAAAAAACTACTATGAGGCTCATAGGCACAACCATTCTTCAGATAATGACCTACATACACCCCTACTTTTGAAAAAAAAAAATAGCACATTCAACTTTTGTCACTGACAAAAAAGTTTTCATAATAATGAGAATAAAAACAAAACCTGCAAACACAAGGCACCCATGGCCAGCAGCATCTCTTCACAACTTCCTTGTGTTCCTGTTCACTTTCATGTACTTGATGGTCCATACCTCAGGTCTTGTCTTTGTTAAGGAAAACTGATGTGTTCAGTCTTTAAACACATTTGGGAAGTGGGGCCCAAATGTATTTTAAATGTGGCAGTTCCAGAACACTAAAAAAATGATGGCTAGTGATTCAAAAGAGCCCTGGGTGAGGGAGATAAAGAGAAGGAATGAAGGAGAGGAGTGGAAGGATGTGACAAGAGCGCTTACTAATCAGACACCATGGCTTTATAAGTGGGTGTGCTAGCAACAACAGTAAACCCAAACTTTTCCCCAATCCTCTTTATGCGGAGACAACGGCAGGTCTCTGAAAAGCTATGATTACTGTCAGTCTGCTTGACCATGTGGGGCTGCAGCATTCAGACAGGTGAGCATGCTTCTTCCAACTTCCACCACCCACCATTCATCAGGCCCACCTCTGTAGCCTCATGAAACCTTGGGCATGTTGCAGGAATGAATTTCTATAATGATCAATTTCTGTCTTTGTGCACCCAAACTGCATATTCTTGAGGCCAAAGTCCAAACACCCTAACTGCTCTCTGTGTGCTAAGTGCCTCAAAAAGTGCCCAATATCAGACACAGGGTTGTATTTACATCAACGATGATCACACAAATGAATGGACCGAACAATGAGGGAAGGACCACATGGAGAACCCTGATCAAATGTTAGAGCCTGCTCAGTCTGAAACAGGACACTGATGTAAATATCATTAATAGAGGTCTAGAGGCAAATGACTAAGTCAAGAGTGTTGTTTATAAATCTGGATGTTAACATGCTCAGCTTATTTTAAATGGAATATATGCTTTAAGGTCTGCTGTTGTGAAACAACATGAATTTTTTTTAATGGCTTACAAGTCTTTAAGTTTAAAATTCCTTAGTTTTAGTCAATATCCATTTGTATAGTTTCTGAAGTTCAAACCTTCAGTAACTGTCATTATTGTGGTCCTGCATCCTCCATTATGAATGAACAAAGGAAAACTATCTTATCAAACAAAGTAATAGACCGCTTTAGGACTTTGTCAATTGAATGCATTTCTGCACTGTTGCACTGCATACTGGAAGGGCAAATGCAATCAAATATGCTGATATGATTCTGGCACTGACAAAAAAAAAAACCAACAATTGGATTTTTTCCTCTGTAGCTGCTTATATTATCAAGGATCTTAATCCATGATAAATTCTATAACCATTAAAAATCTTAGACCATTGATTTATGCCTTAATTTCAGACATGCTGAGCTCTTCAAAATAAATGTTCCAAAATAGCATACGCTGCAAATTGCAATTCTAACATAAAACAAATGTTAAAATGTTAGCCACTCTCCTGAATATATTGTAGTGTATTAATTGTTAGTCTTGGTCATGTAGCTTATTAGTTTTGCAGAATTTAAGTTTTAATTCATCGTTTAATTTTTAATGAAGTAGTTTTTTTCCTCAAGATGTGCTTTCTGCTTAAATGTTAGCAACTAAAAACACACAAACAAACCAATCCCACAGCATGAATGTATGACAGTGCCATGTGTAACATGACTTCCCTACGATCTCAGATATGAAAACAATCATAACAATTTATATTCTAAAAAACTAACAGCCATTTTCATTTAAAATTAGTACTTAAATAATTTAAGCTCAGAGACAACGCTCAAAAAACTAAAGTCCTGAATACAAAAGTACAACCAAATCCATTCCTCTACACAGAATTCCTTCACATTTCAGTTCAAATAGTGAAACATTTTTTTGGGGCTATCATACTCCATATTAAAAGCTAATCTGTATTTTATTTTCCTATGGAAACTGGGGACCCACAATGGCGTATGTGCGAAAGGATACATATCCTCCTCCTGAGAGCAGAAGCAGGTATACCACAAGCCCATCTAATAGGAAATGAAAAAGCTAATGAGAAAGGAGAAGGACCCAGCAGTTGATGAGGGAATGCAAACTTCCATGTCAACTTAGGAGTATGGACAGAGGTCCCATTAAATTTTTAAAGTTATTATATCATAAGTGCTCCAGCGCAAGACTCTCCTCTCTGGCGGCCTGTGAAGACAGCGCACTCCAAAGTAGCAGCTGTTAGCGGAATGTAATGTCTCAGTATCTGCAGACCTTTCTAAAAAGTGTTCAAGTCTATTTTAATAAACTTTTGTAGTTCATTTCATTCAGTATAATTTTTAATCAGTGCCTATATTGGCTTTTTATGTGTTACATAGCCTCAATCTAATGAAATTAGAAGGGAACAATGACAAAGGAAAACTAACTAAAAAGAGTCTGTGAAGAATGCTTGTAATATCCTGCCCCATCTCCAAATCATCTTCAGACCACATACAAGTTCAGCTGCATCCTTACCAGGAGAGAGGAGCATGTGGGGCACACCTGTTTCCATGTCACTACCATGTCACAGACCTCTCTCCATGTGCATAAATTAAAGACACACAAGCACACACTCACAGCTCTCCTACATCTTTGTTCACTTTCTCCTGTTGAGGAAAGTGCCAAAGGGGGCTTCTTAAGATCAGTGATTTCACAGCTACGAACAGAGCTATGATATAGGAACTGCTCAAAATAAAACAGATTTGCATCCGTAAGTTCCATTATTTTTCTAGGGACCACTCAGCATTAGCTATAAGTGCAGGACACCACTGCCAAGAAAGAAAACTGGTTAAGTTGTAGTGGTTTCCTCTGGAGGACACGATCTCTCATGTTCTAAATCTTGCACTTGTCCACTGAATTTATATGAGCAAGTTATTTAGAGGAACAGAAAACGCACATGATCTTTAAAGGGAGAGAATTAACTAAAAGACTTGCTGGCTCTGCAGGACATGTGTGTTCTCCTCCCTGAGCAGGTTTCTCTTCCCCACGGTGAGGCCTGCACACCCCATGTCCATCCACATCATTGCTCTTGTAGACAGCCCTACAGGATTCATTTCACTTCCCCTCCAAAGCACTCGATTCTACAAGCACAAAAGGAAATAGTGATCTAAAGGGAAAGAGTCATCTAGCGGAATAGTCACTATTAACACTAAATAACCTAACTAAAAACTTAAAAATGCAGGAAATCATAACTGAAAAACAAATCTTCCCATCCATATAAAAATAATACATTTACATATCATACACACAGAGATTTTGTCTTACACATATGTAACATAAGCCAGCAACATAGATGTTTAAAATAATCATTCCTATTCCACAAATTTGGAAACAAGCACCAGCTAAGAAAAGATGAACATGCTTTTTAAATCACAGGGAAGGAAGGAAAAAATATTAGTATGTTTTTGTGAGAGCTAAGAGAAACCTGGTAAGTCTATATATATGGCTAAATAAGTACTGACCCTAGTTCCAAGTCACACATTCCTTCTACACCCAGGGTTCTGAGGATTAATGAATGGAAAGCAAATCGGGACATGGTAAGCAGGAAAAGAAAGCTATCAAGGGCTGTAAGGGGGGAGGGAGGGAGGGAGGGAGGGAAGGAGGGAGGGAGGGAGGGAGGGAGGGAGGGAGGGAGGGAGGGAGGGAGGGGGAGAGAGAGAGAGAGAGAGAGAGAGAGAGAGAGAGAGAGAGAGAGAGAAAGAGAGAGAGGGAGAGAGAGAGAGAGAGAGGGAGAGAGAGAGAGAGAGAGAATGAGGATGGAATACTAGACTTAAAAAAAATTAACTGGAGCAAAGATGCTTGGAAGAATAAAAAAATAAAAAACTGTTGTTTTTCACCAGGACAACAGTGCCACTGCTTCACAGATTTAGCACTCATGCCAGTAGGCCACATGTTTGCATCTGGACTAACAAAAGAAGGAAGTAGGACATTTATCATCTACTGGTAAGAGTTTCCCTCCAAACAAAGGGACATAGAGGTTAGAATTCAAAAGAGCTAATAACTTCAACATATATTAGCATCTAAATTTTTCCTAATTCTTCCATATCTGCTATCACAGAGAAATCCTCATAAGCCATCTGATGTATATGGCTCAAGATAGCAAGTAGCTCTGACTCGAACTCTCTAACTTTTTTGTTAAAGAGTAAGGAAAGAATCTCAAAAGGAAATTAGATGTGCTTGTAGACCAGAAGCCAAATTTCTAAGGTTTCCTTAGCTATCTCAGTTTCATCTTCTGCAATGTAAAAATAACAATAATGGGTCCATCAATGTCACTTTTAAAAATATATGTGTGTGTGTGTGTGTGTGTGTGCGTGTGCGTGTGTATGTATGTATGTATGTACACACACACATATTTTATTGATTTCAGAGAGGAAGGGAGAGGGAGAGAGAGATAGAAACATCAATGATGAGAGAGAATCAATGATCAGCTGCCTCCTGCATGCCCCCCACTGGGGATTGAGCCAGCAACCCAGGGCATTGACCAGAATCCAACCCGGGACCATTCAATCTGCAAGCCATACCAGCTAGGGTCAATGTCACTTTTTTTAGAAGAATATATAAAATGCCATTATAGAGAAGAATTGTGTAACTCCAAAATATCTTAAAATACTTGCTTTTGCTTATCAAATGAAAATTCAGACTGAAATAAGTTCAAAAATTCCAAAATAAATAGTTAAGCTTCCAGCCATGATGGGGTAACCAGGGCTCACCATACACAATAAAAAATTGAACAAATTATAGCAAACACATATTTTCAGAAAATGGACAATGGACAGAGTAGACTTGTGAGCACAGAGAAGAGAAGCAAAGGAGGTAAGACCTATGACAACTTTGGAGTTATGCCAAGAATCAACGTCAAGACCAGTGTCGGGACCCAAAGAGAGCAGAGCATCACTTACTAAAGGAGACAGAGATGAGTAAAGTGGATCAACATGTCCAGAGAAGCACAGACAAGGTAGCTGCCTGAAGAAATAGCCCCAAAACTCTCATAGCAGTTCCCTTGGGACCTTGGCTGAGCACTAAGCCAAGCCTGAGTAAAGTGAAATTCCTTAAAGTCAGAAAACAAAAACAAACAAAAAAAGCTAAAAAAGGACCTATCATAAACAATTCCCACCAATCACATTAAGTGTGGAAATCTTCAAGTTCTGACCAGCCACACTGCGAGTCTTCTTCGAGCAACTGAAGCATTTGGAAGAGACACAAAAAGGGTATATCTTAACACTGGGTGAAACTCCCCCAGACTGATGTATTCTCTAGACTCACCTGAGAGACTTAAACACAAACCTCAATATTGCCAGAAATAAATCCAACATTCTTCAAAGGAATATTACAAAAGAATCACAAAACAACCCCAAATTTATAATATCCAACATCCAGTCAAAAATTGATAGACCTTCAAATAAGCAACAAAAAGTAACCCATAAATAAAGAGAACAAGTCAATAGAGACAAACCCAAAGATTACACAATGATGAAATTAGCAAGAGTATTCTTTAAAACAACTACTATAAATATGTAAGTGATTTTTAAGAAAAACATTTTTTAAAATGAGACGTCTGGAAGATTTTTAAAACCTGGAACGAAATGAGCAGAGACTCTCAATAATCTGAGAGAAAATATCAAATACACTGACATATGTAGAATTGAACTTCCAAGACATATGGATTGGAGGTGAGTATAGTAAGGAAGAAAAGAGAAAAAAATATTTGAAGATATAATGACTTGGACTTTTCCAATTTTGAAAAAAGCCTCCTTTCCACAGATCAAAGAAATTTAACAAACCCCAAGCATCATAAGCACAAAAGAAAACACACCAAGGTGCACCAAAATACAACTTCTGAAAAACAGGAAGAAAAAATTCTTAAAAAGTAACAAAAAAGTAATCTATCAAAAGGAACAAAAAGATTATAAGATGTTAGCACACATTTAAAGAAAATAAACACACTTGACCTAGAATTTTGTATCTAACAAAATTTTCCTTCAAAAATGAAGAGAAATAATAATTTTCAGACAAACAAAAGATGAAAAAAACTAATCATGAGCAGACATACACTAAAAAAAAAAATTAATGGAAGTTCTTCAGGAAAAAAAATATAGCACTTAGAAGTGTGGATCTAAATAAATCAAGAGTACCAGAAGTGGTAAATGTGGGTACATATAATAGATTTTATTTCAATATTTAATTTATTTTTAAAAAAATTATCTACAAGAATTTGTGGCATTTTAATACATATAAAAATAAAATGTATGACAAAAGCAAAAAGAAGGTAAATGAAGTAGTGTAAAATTATTGGAATTTAAAGACACAATTCTGGAGCAATCAATAATACAGCAAAGAGGTTTAGCCAATTAGCCAAGAGGAACTCTGAAAAATACTCAATCCAAAAGAAAATAAGAAAAGAGCAGGAAAAAGAAGCAAAGAATAATATGAGACAAAGAAAGACCAAGACAGCAGATTTTAGTTAAGGGAAACATCATCAGGATAACAATGAGAGAACCAACTATACAAGAAAGGACATCAAATAGATAAATGCAAATTGATGAAAGCAAAAAATGGAAAAATATGTACCATACTAACACTAAGCATACGAAAGCTGGAGTGGTATACTAACAGAAAGAAAAAACAAAAATTCTTCAAGATAAGGAATATTAACAGACATAAGAAAGATCATTTCAAAAACTTTTATAAAAAGATCAATTTAACAAGAAAATATAACAACCCTAAATGTAGATGCACCTAACAACATAACTTCTAAAAACGTAATGCAAAATCAGATAGAATTCAAAAGAGTAACACATAAATTCACAAAGAAAATTGGAGACTTTAACACCTGTCTCTCAGTGAAAGAGAAGACGACACTATTGACCAACTTGATTCAATTTATTTTTATAGAATACTCTACCCTGCAACAGCAAAATCACATTTTTTAAGTATATGTTGAACATTTACCAAAATAAATATAATGAGCCATAAGCTAAATCCCCATAAATTTAAGAGAAATCATATATAGTATGTTCCTATAATAGAATTAAGATATCCACAAAGGAATCCACAAATATTTAGTAAATCAACATGCTTCTAAATAATCTAGGAGGAAAGAAAGAAATCATGAGGAAAATTAGAAAATATTTTGAATTGAAATGAAAATGATATTTTTACAGATGGATGTTGAGATGTTAAAACTACACTGCTCTCACAGCAAAATTTATTAACAAAATAAATGGAAAGATGTTTCTACAAATGTTACTGTGATTGTATCTTATGTCCCCTTTCTTCAATTATCAAGAAAAAGATTACAAATACTTCAAATCTCAGAGGTATAGATACTTTCCCTAACATTCCTTCTTATTTTCAAAATCAAAACATATAGTCAAATATTATAATGACTAGAACCATGTTTTAAATTTCTTGGCAAAATTATGAACGCTAAATAAAACTGTTCATGCTCATTACCATTATCCTAAATTGATTTCTTTTTTATTTCTAATAAGGTGGGCAGGGTTGTCTTAGTATTTTTTTCCTTTAAGATATGAAGATATGGAGGTAAATACAGTCTCTAACATTGTTCATTTTATACATGTTTTTTGTAAAAAGAAGTATTCATCCAGTAGTTCTTTACTTTATTAAGTGTCTATGGTATCTAAAATTTCTCTTTAAAAAAGTCAGGCGAAACAATTTAATAAAGAAACTATGCCATTATACCTTATACACAGGTAACATCTTTTTTATTTTAGCATAATTAATCCATATTTCTATTGAAAAATAATGATCCAAGATACATCACGAGTGTTTGACAATTTAACAGCTTGTTTTTCAGAGGTAAACTAGGCAAAAATATCACAAAGGCAGGTTAGGTTTAGTGGCAGTATGTCCTTTTGGTGCCTACATCTACATTTCACTCTATGCTCTCACTGCGTGGTGCCCAGTGAGCTCAAGATGACATCTGGACGAGGTTCCCACCATGGCAGCATCCCACCTGGGCCCACTTACGCCTGAACCTGTCCTGCCCTATCTCTCAAGCCCCCAGCTGTTATCTGCCATCACAACCTACAAATACCACATCTCTGAAAAACTAAAGAATATTAAGGTCAGAACAACATAATGACTTATGCTTCCTTTGTAAGATACTCTCTTTTGACATGAGCAACATCAGCTCCTGAGGCAAACCAGTGAGGAAGGAAACCTGAAGAGGAAGCTTTCAGATCTCTCAAGTCACACCACAGATGACAACTAATGTAATCTGATTAAATGCAACACTGCTTAAAGATCTGTAAAACTATACCACACACAAATACAAAATGTTGAGTTCAGAAAGCATTTGGACTGTTGCTTCACGTTGCCAGTAACTAGTCAAAAACCTAAGCAGTCACTTACCTTGTGTGACTTTCAGTGACAGCATCCATAATGCAGGGGATGAGGTGACAATAAAATGACGTTTTGCAAGATAACACCAATAATGACATACTATCAAATGTTGGTATAGTACAGTTTACAAAGACTACCAGAACTAATATATGAGTATAAAGGTCATATGACATGTGTATTTCTCCTTTTTTTATTATTGTTTATTACTTATCTCTCCTTTTTCCCCAATAACCCCCCCACCCCAGGACAAGCCCCCACTTACCCAGTGTCCTTGTCCATTGGTTATGCTAATATGCATGCATACAAGACTTTTGGTTGATCTCTTACCCCCCACCCTTCCCTGCCTTCTCTCTGAGGTTGGACTGTCCAGTGTTTCTTAGCTTCTGGATCTATTTTTGTTTATCAGTTTATGTTGTTCATTATATCCCACATATGAGTGAGATCATGTACTATTTATCTTTCTCTCACTGGCTTATTTCGCTTAGCATAATGCTCTCTAGGTCCATCCATGTTGTTGCAAATGGTAAACGTTCCTTCTTTTTTATAGCAGCATAATATTCCATTGTGTAGATGTACCACAGTTTTTTAATCCACTCATCTGCTGATAGGCACTTAGGCTGTTTACAAATCTTAGCTATTGTAAATCGTGCTGCTATGAACATAGGGGTGCATATATCCTTTCTGATTGGTGTTTCTGGTTTCTTGGGATATATTCCCAGAAATGGGATTACTGGGTCAAATGGAAGTTCCATTTTTAATTTTTTGAGGAAACTCCATACTGTTTTCCACAGTGGCTGGACCAGTCTGCATTCCCACCAGCAGGGCACGAGGATTCCTTTTTCTCAGCATCCTCTCCAGCACTTGATGTTTGTTGATTTGTTGATGATAGCCATTCTGACCAATGTGAGATGATACCTCATTGCTGTTTTGATTTACATCTCTCAGATCCGTGGTCGGCAAACTGTGGCTCACAAGCCACATGCAGCTCTTTGGCCCCTTGAGTGGGGCTCTTCCACAAAATACCACGGCCTGGGCGAGTCTATTTTGAAGAAGTGGCGTTAGAAGAAGTTTAAGTTTAAAAAATTTGGCTCTCAAAAGAAATTTCAATCGTTGTACTGTTGATATTTGGCTCTGTTGACTAATGAGTTTGCCGACCACTGTCTCAGATGATTAGTGACTTTTTTTTAAATATATTTTATTGATTTTTTTACAGAGAGGAAGAGAGAGGGATAGAGAGTTAGAAACATCGATGAGAGAGAAACATCGATCAGCTGCCTCTTGCACCCCCCTCACTGGGGATGTGCCCGCAACCAAGGCACATGCCCCTGACTGGAATCGAACCCGGGACCCCTCAGTCCACAGGCCGACGCTCCATCCACTGAGCCAAACCGGTTTCGGCTGATTAGTGACTTTGAGAACATACCATGTTCATGGATTGGTAGAATCAACATTATTAAAATGTCCATAGTACCTAAAGCAATTTATAGATTCAATGCAATCCCCATTAAAATACCAACAGCATATTTCACAGACCTAGAACAAATGCTCCAAAAATTCATGTGGAATAAAAAAAGACCCCAAATAGCCATAGCATCCTGAGAAAGAAGAACAAAGTTGAAGGGATCATAATACCTATATCAAGCTATATTACCAAGCCACGGTTCTCAAATCTGCCTGGTACTGGCACAGGAACAGACATATAGACCAATGGAACAGAACAGAGAACCCAGAAATCGACCCAAGCCATTATGCTCAATTAATATTTGACAAAGGAGGCAAGAGCATACAATGGAGTCAAGACAGTCTCTTCAATAAATGGTGCTGGAAAAATTGGTCAGATACATGCAAAAAAATGAAACTAGATCACCAACGTACACCATACACAAAAACAAACTCAAAATGGCTAAAGGACTTAAATGTAATACGGGAAACCATAAAAATCCTACAAGACTCCATAGGCAGCAAAATATCAGACATACGTCATTGCAATATCTTACCGACATAGCTTCTAGGGCAATGGAGACTAAGGAGAAAATAAACAAATGGGACTACATCAAAATAAATGGAAACTAAGGAGAAAATAAACAAATGGGACTACATCAAAATAAAAGTCTTCTGCACGGCAAAAGAAACCACCAACAAAACAACAAGAAAGCCCACTGCACGGGAGAACATATTTGCCAATGCTATCTCAGATAAAGGCTTAATCTCCAAAATTTTTAGGGAACTCATTCAACTTAACAAAAGGAAGATAAACAATCCAATCAAAATATGGGCAAAGGACCTAAATAGACACTTATGGAAAGAGGACGTACACAAGGCCAAAAGACATATGAAGACATGTATTTGTATACAGCAGCAATTAACTAGTGGAAATTCATTTTTAAGTACCATTTAAAGTAGGGCAAAGAAAAATTAAATCCTATATAATAAAAGCCTAATATGCAAATCAACCGAACAGTGGAACGACCAGTGGAATGACCAGTCACTGTGATGCGCACTGACCACCAGGAGGCAGATGCTCAATGCAGGAGCTGCTCCTGGTGGTCAGTGCACTCCCACAGGAGGAGCGCTGCTCAGCCAGAAGCCGGGCTCACAGCTGGCGAGTGAAGCGGCACTGTCGGGAGCCTCTCCCGCCTCTACAGCAGCGCTAAGGAGCAGCAAGCTGAGTGGTAAGGAGCAGCAAGAAGGCAGGCGGTAAGGAGCATGAGGTTCCGGACTGCAAGAGGGCACAGGCCGGGCTGAGGGATTCATGCACTGGGCCTCTAGTACTTATATATAAATCTAACAAAATATGTGTGAGATCTGTCTCCCGAAAACCATAAAACACTGATGAAAGAATGAGTGAAAGATTAAATATTGTTAAGATCTCAATTCTCTCTCTAAATTGTTCCATAGTCTCAATACAAAAAGTAACTGAATACCCATCTGCAAAAACAAAACAAAAAAAAACACATATTTCACACATTAAAATATATATTAACTCAAAATTAACCACAGATCATAATGTATAAAAACTTTCTATTAAAAAAATAGGAGAAAACCTGCATGAACTTGGGTTTGGCAATGAGTTTTTAGATATAAAATTAAAATTACAAACCTGAAAAAAATTTGATAAATTGGACTTCATCAAGATTGAGAATTTTTGCTATTCAAATGAAATTGGTAAAAGAATAAAAACACAAGCCACAGACTGGAAGTAAATATTTGCAAAACATATATTTGATAAATGATTTATATCCAGAATATATAAATAAGTCTCAAAATTCAATAATAAAAAAGTAAACAACCAAATTTTAAAATGGGGCTAAAGATCTACCACTTCACCAAAGAAGACTACTAATATCAACTAAGGACATGAAATTAGCTCAACATAATTAGTCATTAAGGAAAAGCAAATTAAAACTACAATGAGATATTAGCTAGTAGGATTGCCTAAAATGAAAAATCAGAAAATACAGTGCTTATATGAATTTGTAAGGGGAGTATGGATGCTTCCATATTGCTGAGGATGATAGAGATGGCATTCATTCCCAACAGATGAAATATTTTACTTCCAGCCATTGGATGACCTAGATCATGACTTTGACCATCTATTACTCATACCCCAAACTTTTCCTTATTTTCCCTATAGCACATTATTATCAATTCATAACAAGGAAGCTGCTAAACTATAAGAAATTTACCTTTTAGCTGAGATGTCCTATTTTCATTATTTAGTCACCTATACAACAGAGCCATGGAGATATTGTGAACTCTGCATATCCTATCTGATGAGGTGCCTCTAACTTGACATTCTTTGTTGTGTTCTTTTGACTAGTTGGCATTACATTCCCTCTGCAATATATAACTAAGAAGAAAGCAAATGGGCCTGTTTTCAAAGGCAATCACCCTTTTATGGAAAACGATGACCAAACTTGAAGAGTCTGAGAAACACAAGGAATTTTGTAGTCCACAAGGAAATAAATGTTTTTTTAAATATTATTTTTTATGATCTTTTAAAAATTTATTTTAAAATTTATGAAAGTGCAGGTCAGTTCTATTATCCTTCTAAATTAATTTGTTTAAAAGCCTGATATTTTAAATTGGAAAAAAATGTATATTTAAACTATTCTAAAATTACTTTAAAAGTATTAATTAATAATAGTAAGAAGAATAAGCTATCTATGCACTATAAATATAAGGTAAAAAACTCATTTTCATGGCATTTTTGAAACCATATGATGTTAGGTGGGTCATAATACTAGTACTTTTCTTTGAAAACCTTTAATTAGTAATCTTTTTAATTTTTAATAAGTGTATTGACTTTGTAATAAATGAGTGCAAGCTAAATTCTAAATTTGAAATAGTATGAGTTATACTGACCATTAGCACTAATTTGCAAAGAGGCATATAAATGTTACTTTAATAGGGGCTTCAATTTCCTTTCTGTTTAATGACATATAATGCCACAGTTTTTATAAGGTAAAAACACATATAACTCACTGTTTTGAACTGATTTCCAAAACTACTAAAAGATAATGCAGTGAATCTGTTTACTCCAATGTTACCCCTCCAATGAAGCCCACCCTCAGCAACACATCCACTCCTTCCACAGCCATTCCTTCCCAACACTTCCTAAGGCCCACTCTGCATCAAATTCTGCTTCCTCTGCACACAGCACCCTTCCACAGACTCCATGGGTTAGTGTTTTATCTCTTTTATTGTCTGTATGTCCCCCTAGACTGCAAATTCCATATGAACCAATGTTCTGTTTGTTCACTATTGTATCATCAGCATCTACAAGGGTACTGTTCCCTGTTCCCTAAGTGCTCAATAATTATTTGTTAAATGAAGTATTTTACACATTTACATATTGTATATGATACGTTATATAAATTATCACTTTCTTCACAACTGACTTGCAAATTAGAACATTAAAATGCCTAAGAGAAAAAAAAAAGTTTAACTGTTTAACCCATCATTTTCCAAACACACTTTATTACAGAGCTCTTCTTTCTCTAGGCAGCTGTAACAACGTAATGACTACAGTTTTAGAAACAATGGTTTACATTCTTTTCAGTAAAGGGTCGGTGCCAAATTGTGTCAGACTTAATTTCATGTTAATTTTTTAATTTTACAAGTATTAAAGAGTCCATCACAGATTTTTAAATTAAAAAGAAACAGAATCAAACACGAGTTTTACATCCTACAACAATTTAGTGAACAGACCACAGAATGGATCAGGGAGAGAATGAAAGAAAAGAAAGGACACAACTGGAATAGGCCAGGAAAGGACAATGAAGGCCTGACCTGAGGCAGTGGCAAAGGTAATGGTGAGATGTGATGAACAATTTATCGATGACATGAGTAGCTATAACCTCACACGGGGGTGTCCATGAGCACCAGAAGTCACAAGGGTTCACAAAGTTTCCATCTTGAGTGAGTAGGCCATGTGTTACTACAAACTCAGAAACACGAAAGACAAGGATTTGAGTTTTGGTTCACAATGATTTGGAGGAGATCAAAGAACATTGTGAGAGAGAGAGTTCAGTACCTCTATTGCCCAGAAAGTAAGTTAAGCCTATAAAAGTGAAAGAGGAACCAAAGTTAAACCTCTAGAAAAAGCCAAAATTTAAAGAAGCAAGAAAAGATTAAGATCAGTCAGAGTGATTAGAAGCCTGGCTTGTTCATTAATATTACATATGTATCTGCATGTGATCCACTTAATTGTAAAAATGGAGTTTACTTAGTAAGTGCCTATCTCACACAACGAGCTTTTCAAGATGCTTTTGGAAACCAGTGAACAAACAAAACCTAAAGATTCCCGGCCCTGAGAAGAGCTTGAACAAAACATAATAAGGAACAAACAGAACAAATAAATTATCTAGTATGTTAACACAGGATCAATGTTGTGGGGCAGTGGTCGGCAAACTGCGGCTCGCGAGCCACATGCGGCTCTTTGGCCCCTTGAGTGGGGCTCTTCCACAAAATACCACGGCCTGGGCGAGTCTATTTTGAAGAAATGGCGTTAGAAGAAGTTTAAGTTTAAAAAATTTGGCTCTCAAAAGAAATTTCAATCGTTGTACTGTTGATATTTGGCTCTGTTGACTAATGAGTTTGCCAACCAATGCTGTGGGGGGAACAGAACAGGAGAAGGGGAAGAGGAGCATCATGATGAGGGCAGGCTGTGGTATAAATAGCATGGTCAGGGTAGGTGGCACTAAGAAGATGGCACTGGGGTGGTATCTTATAGGAAGTGAGGGATTCAACCAGTTACATGGATGAAGAACACTCAAGTGAGTATCAACAGTGAGAGTAAAAGACCTAAGGAAACAGTACACTCTGAATCTCAAGAGGCCAGCATGGCGGGAGCCAAGTGAGTAAGGTGAGTGTTAAGAGGGAGATAAGGCCAGGGAGGCAGTGGGGTTCCAGACCACGGAGGGCCTGGAGAGCACCCTGAGGACTGCAGCTCTACTTGGCATGAAAATGGGAATCACCACGGTGCACAGAGCAGGACTGACACAATCCTGGATGCCTTCAAGGTAGCCAGTTGCGACTAGATCACAGAGAGTCAGAAATCGAAGCTAGAGACCTAGCACAGGCTACAGCAGTAATCCTGGAGGGTGATCATGCTTGAAGCAGGGAACACGAACACAATGGTGAGGAGTAGTTGGACTCTGAATGTATTTCGAAGGTAGAACTGTTTATATCTCTTTATATGGGTTTTTCAATACCCACTTATTAAGACTTATCAGTTATGAATTCCTCCTACTAAAATCATATCAGAATACATTATTCTCCATAGTCCTTGAGAAGAAATAATAGACAATTATAAGACGAAGAATCTTTCTGCTACCATTAAAATTGTGACTTTTTCTATTACAATGCCTAATTCAAAGAATAGAAAAAGAGCTAACAAAAAATTCTACAGCCAACCAATGGCATATTTCACAGATCTAGAACAAACTCTCCAAAAATTCATGTGGAATTAAAAAAGACCCCGAATAGCCACAGCAATCCTGAGAAAGAAGAACAAAGTTGGAGGGATCACAATACCAGATATCAAGCTATATTACCAAGCCACGGTTCTCAAATCTGCCTGGTACTGGCACAGGAACAGACATATAGACCAATGGAACAGAACAGAGAACCCAGAAATCGACCCAAGCCATTATGCTCAATTAATATTTGACAAAGGAGACAAGAGCATACAATGGAGTCAAGACAGTCTCTTCAATAAATGGTGCTGGAAAAATTGGTCAGATACATGCAAAAAAAAAAAAAATGAAACTAGGTCAACGTACACCATACACAAAAACAAACTCAAAATGGCTAAAGGACTTAAATGTAATACGGGAAACCATAAAAAGCCTACAAGACTCTATAGGCAGCAAAATAGCAGACATATATCGTAGCAATATCTTACCGACATAGCTCCTAGGGCAATGGAGACTAAGAAGAAAATAAACAAATGGGACTACATCAAAAATAAAAAGCTTCTGCACGGCAAAAGAAACCACCAACAAAACAACAAGAAAGCCCACTGCATGGGAGAACATAGTTGCCAATGCTATCTCAAATAAGGGCTTAATCTCCAAAATGTACAGGGAACTCATACAACTTAATAAAAGGAAGATAAACAATCCAATCAAAAAATGGGCAAAGGACCTAAATAGACACTTTTCAAAAGAGGATATACAGAAGGCCAAGAGACATATGAAAACATGCTCAAAGTCACTATCCATCTGAGAGATGCAAATCAAAACAACAACGAGGTACCATCTCACACCTGTCAGAATGGCTATCATCAACAAATCAACAAACATCAAGTGCTGAGAAAAAGGAACCCTCGTGCACTGCTGTGGGAATGCAGACTGGTGTAGCCACTGTGGAAAACAGTATGGAGTTTCCTCAAAAAATTAAAAATGGAACTCCTATTTGACCCAGAAATCCCACTTCTAGGAATATATCCCAAGAAATCAGAAACCCCAATCAGAAAGGACATATGCACCCCTATGTTCATAGCAGCACGATTTACAATAGCTAAGATTTGGAAACAGCCTAAATGCCCATCAGCAGATGAGTAGATGAAAAAACTGTGGTACATCTACACAATGGAATACTACGCCACTGTAAAAAAAGAAGGAACTCTTACCACTTGCAACAGCATTGATGCACCTGGAGAGCACTATGCTAAGCAAAATAAGCCAGTCAGGAAATATAAATATCACATGATCTCACTCATTTGTGGAATATAATGAACAACATAAAGTGATTAACAAAAATAGAGCCAGAGTCATAGAAGCATCGAACAGACAGTCCAACCTAAGAGGGAAGGCAGGGGAGGGGGGGTAAGAGATCAACCAAAGGACTTGTATGCATATGAGCATAACCAATGGACATAGACAGTAGCAGGATGAGGGCATGTGCTGAGGGTTGGGAGGGGCTGGGGAGAGGTCAATGGGGGGAAAAGGAGACTTGTGCAATAATTTGAAAAATAAAGAATTTAAATTAAAAAATAAATAAAAATTCTACAGCCAAGGCAAGTTTAAAGTTATTTTATGGTGAAAATATATGATTGGTGTCATACCATCTTTATATCTTAAAAAACAGAAAACAATTAACATATTCAAATTGACCAATATTTTCAACATTCCAATTAAATGAACTGGCCCAGAAAACATAGATTTATTAGTATAGTCAGGCATATCTGCTCCAAAGGCCACAAAGATAAGAAGGAATACTATCTGCTAAGTTCTGATATGTTAGTGGGAGATGTCTTAGGAAGTTTCAAAATGTAAAATTACTAGATAATCTAAATTAGAACTTACCTAAAGATAAGTCATTAAACTGAGGGAACCACTGTCATCCTCAGAAGCTTCTTATAAACTTACCTAGGCCTTAGCTTCCATTAACTGTGATTAAACTCAGTCCATTCAAGTTATTTGTTATTTTCCAAATCATTGTATAAAAATAATTCCATCTACACTAATAAAAGAGAAATATGCAAATTGACCATACCTCCATGATGCCCACCAGCCAATCAGGCATGGGTATGCAAAGTAACCCAACAAAGATGACAGGTTAATTTGCATATGCAGGCACGGAGTGAAGACTGAAGGCTCCAGCCCGAGCGAAGACTGAAGACTGAAGACTGAAGACGACTGAAAACTGAAGACTGAAGAGGCTTGGCTTCTCTGCTGCGGCCGGAGTGGTGAAGCCTAGCCTCGAGGCTTGGCTCCACTGAGGCCGGAGCGAAGGCCTGGGTCCCGAGTGCCAAAGGAAAACCGGTACCGGCAGCCAGGGGAAGGAAGGCCTGTTGCACAAATCTTCGTGCAACGGGCCTCTAGTTTACAATAAAATACTAAGTTTACAATATGTATATTCTCAAGAAAACACTTAAGAACAAAATACTTTCCCTGCTGAAATGGTTGTAAAAATTAAAAGTGATTGGGTTGCTTATAAATACTGAACAGTAGATATGAAATAAGTAAAATTTATCTGGAGCCTTTTAATATAAAATATTGTTAAGTACCCATCTTTTAAAAATACTCTAAAAATTAATCAATAAGATATTTGTAAAATGTTGTTATATTTAACTTTTAAATTTTAATCTTAGAAATTAGGTAGAAAGAATGCTTTACCTTAGGCTCTTTTTAACCCTTTGCACTCGCTTGCTTTTTTCTCAATTCCTTTATTCTAATGCTAACCGTGTCGAGTCACACTCGACATCCGAGTGCAAAAGGTTAAAATACAAATTAAATAAGTATATGTGGATTTTCCAATATCTTGGCGGGGGGGCGGGGAGGGGATTTGTTACTCTAGAAAAACACAGCCCTCACTTTGTTTTCTTTTTGAAAAATTTTGAAACCTCCAAAAACACCTACAAAACTCCTCATGTACTATGGAGCCGTGGGTCTCAAAAATAATTCTTTAACATCTTCTATAATCCAGACTTTTCAGAAACTTGCTAAAAGCAGGAGACCATTCTGAACAAACCAGTGTGTGATATCACAGAAAACATTACAGCACTAATCACTGCAGCTCTATGATTCCCACTACAAAATATCAAAGCAAAATAGCTGTCAAAGGCATAAATTAAATCAATTTCAAATTGAACAGAAAATTATTTCCTATTTTCCAAAGGCACTGATTTGGAGTGATCTTAAACCTCTGGAAAAGAATTCCTCAATTTTCAAAAATTCTGAAGCCTAATTACAAGTAATTATAGCTTTTCATTTTCAACATGATGAAATAATTTGATTCTTTTTACAAGAGGTCTGGTTTAGCTCAAAATAGACAAGTGCTTCTGCACTGAGTTAGTATACAAAGACAATAAGGATCATTCTCAATAGAAAACCAGGGCTACATGCTGGCCATAAGTCATAAATGCTGTATTCAAGCAAAAAATAGTTTGTATGTTCTACAAACACACCTCCTTCGTTCACACAAGTAAGACAAGGCAAACAGCCTGCTGCAGACTTGGCTTTAAGATAAAAACAGTACAAGAGAAAAGAAAGAGATGCACTGCATTTCTATCTCAAAAATCAGATATAAGTGCTCTTTGTAGAAAAAAACATTCAAACCTTTCTGATACTCTTTAGTCAAAGAATCCAACACAAACCACCCCACAGCAAATGATAGCGAATGTGGCTTTAAATGTTTCATACCAGACCTAATAGTTAGCTGCTCCAAAATAATCCTATTTCTCTAAGAAAAGCAATGGAATTCTATGAAACATACAAGATATTCCTAATTGGAAAAAAAAATTATAAAAGAATAAACTAAATCAGAAACTTAAGTTTCCAAAAGCAATGAATACTTCTACCCTGCAAAATTTGCAATGCTGCACATTTTTCCACCTTTTGCTTTGTAAAGTGCCTTTGCTGATGACTCATATTTCCAGTGATTTGTTAGATGTTATTAGAACAAAGCTCCATAAAACTGCTTTCCACCCTGACCTTATACACCTGGTTACAATTACATCTTCTGAAAGCTATACCAGTAGTTTAGCAAGGACACACTAACAAAAGCTAACCAATCAACAAGCAGAAACAAATATTAGAGTCCACCCATTCAAAAAACTGAAAAAGAGCCCACTATATATTTCTTACAAACACAGTGTGCACACTCTCTCACACACATTCTCTCCACACCACACACCTCAGCTCAGCACTTCAAAGTACAGCCATCAGCTATAAATGCTCCCGACAACACAAAGGTTCCCTGAGCCAGTCCATGAGATAGTTCTCTAGCAAATGCCACTAGAAACAAGACTAAATTTGTCTTTTTAACTGTAAGAAAGAATAAATCAGAACTTTAGGTAGAAAAACAGTGCAGTCATTGTAATAAGTGAGTTCACAATATTACAAAGCTCTTACATCTTATCAAATAAGAAAACCATTTTGGTAAGAGTCCAAGATGGAATCATAATAACCAATTCTCAGTTGCAGTAAGTTTTGGCCACAAAAAAAAAAAAAAGAAAGAAAGAGAGAGAGAGAAGAGAGAGAGAGAGAGAGAGAGAGAGAGAGGCTTTGATCAGTTCCAGTTATCAGCTACGTTTATTACGAGACTTCCTAAACAGCTTACAAAACCATCCTTAGGCTAGAGACATCAAACTAGGTCATTACAGAGCTATGGGACCACACTAGAAAGAAGAAAATGATCAATTTATCCCATTTAGAAAACGAATGGTGCAGATCCACCAACCTGAAGCTAAAGTAACACCTTAGGCCACAGGATACAGTCACAAGAGGAGGGACAACCTTGTGCTCATCCGAACGAAATCCACAGAACACTGAGCAGATCCGATTTTCTGACCACACTTCTCAAAGTGAAGATTTGGGTCAACTGGTTCTTTGGGCAGTTACCCAGTTGTGTAAAGTTGTGCATTACAGCCAAGAATCTTTAATGTACCTGATTTTACCCCAATAATCAAGGGTATTAAAATGTATTTTTCAGTTTCTGCTCCCTTTCCTTCTTATGTCCTAAAACATTAATAGTGCCATCCCTGATATATCCCATAGCAAGAATATTTTCAGAACTTAAATCACAGTTTGGATAACAAAGGACTCAATCTTAGACTTTTTTCCTCTTTGGTGGGTGTGGCAATATAAGAAGTTCACATATTTTCACTAACTGAGATGATTATAATGATACAGTATGACCTTCTTTAAAGAAGGTCATATTATATCATTGGAATATATTCAACTTACCTCCTCCTGAATATTTGTTTTTTAGTTAATGATATGACTCTGAAGCAGTAAGTCATTAGCTATTATTCTCTTGATTTATTTGGGGGTATGGTTTTGTTTTGTTTTTAAACCAACTTTCTAAAATGGGAAGTTTCAAAGCATTTCATATATATGGTAGTGATATTTCTCACCATGGAAAGTGGCAATTGTTGTATGACAAGCCAGTCTATTTAGGATGGGAATCTTTAGAGAATATTAAAGCCATTCCAATAATGTCATCTCCACTACATGTTTCCTCAGAATGAATCAAATAATGTAAAGATAACAACACAAATGAAAGGTCTATAATACAACATCCCAAACTCAGGGAAATTTAAGAATTTAAACATTCAGCAACTATGCTGGATTTATTTATAATGCATTTAATAACAAACAAAAATAAAAGTAAGCACCAAAAAGAGGAATGAAGACAAAAGAGGTGAGAAGTGCTGTCACTTCTACACTGGTGGCTACTCTGCCTTCCTCCTGCCCTCACCCAAAGTCAGTGAGTCACCCTCCCTCTGAGGGCAGACCTTCCCAGACGTTTCCACTCCAGCACCTGAGCCTGGATTTCTGTACCTTGATCTCCAGGACCGAGTCTCTCCACAGTTTTACTCCCAGTACCAAGCACAAAAGTAAATATACAATAAATACTCCACCTCATGTCTGCCACTTTGTTCTGAAGTTAAGACTTTAATATGTTTTAAAATTGTTTATGCTGTGATTATCTAAAATCATTTTAAAACCTAAGCACTAAAAATACATACAGTCAAACCTCAGTTCTTGAATATCTCCCATTTCCAACAATTCGGTTCTCAGGAAAAGGTATCTTGTTTTTCAAACAAACTTAAGTTCTGGACCTGACAACCCTTTCAGTTTGATACATCACCATGACAAAAAGCATCTCTCAAGCCACAAACAAGGAGAGAACTCAAGGCAGTTTACCTCTAAACCTCAAGTTGTTAACACCTCAGGAAACTGTGCTGTGAATATTTTCATAGGATTTGTTTTTGTTTTCTTTTTCTTTTTTTCTTCTTTTTTTTTTTTTTTTTGCTGGTGAAATGGAAGATTAGCACAATTTTAAAACATGCAGAGGCCATCAAGTATGCTGATGTTGCTAAGGGTGTGAAAGTGCTCACAAAACAATGATCACAGGCCACTGAAGAGGTAGAAAAACTTGTTGATTTGGATAAATGAAAAAAGCAGTTAGCAGGTGACAGCATTTCAGAGGCAGTGATATGTGAAAAATGGAATATGCTGCAACCCTGGAAGGAGTGCTGAAAGTGATTCATTTAAGGCTAGTAGTGGGTGGTTAGATAAATTTAAGAAAAAAGTGTTTGTTTATAGATTAAAGAACACATTAAACATGTACTATATATAAAAAAGGTTAAAACAATCATTTAGAGGTCTGGATGGATTAATTCAATTTACATTATTTTTAATGGGGGAAAATTATTTAGTTTTCAAACAAATAACTTCTCAAAAAGCCTTCTGGAACAAATTAAGTTCGAAAACCGAGGTTTCACTGTACATAATTCCTGCTCAAAGGGACTTTACAGTCAAGCAGGAGGGAGCTGACAATAAAGAAGGAAATATATATATATATATAGAAGCCTAAGCAAAAGACCAGCCAACTAGCCAGTAACTATGATGCTCACTGACCACCAGGGGGCAGACGTTCAATGCAGGAGTGGAAACCACAGGCATGGAAACATGGGACAGACTAATGAATCTCATAAGGAAGGGGGGAGGGGGAAGAGCAGGAAGAGATTAACCAAAGATCATATATGCATACTAGAGGCCCAGGGCACGGATTCCTGCACCGATGGGGTCCCTCAGCCTGGCCTGTGTGGATTGGGCTGAAACCAGTCTCCAACATCCACCAAAGGGTCTCGGATTGCAAGAGGGTGCAGGCCAGGCCGAGGGACCCCACTGGTGCACGAATCCATGCACTGGGCCTCTAGTATATCCAAAACAAAGAACTTTTAGATAAGTGGTAATATGAAGAAAAGTAAGAGAGTGAGAAGTAGGTGGTCCAAAAAGGGCAACTGAACCCACCCCCAGTGTCAATGAAGAGCCAGCCAATAGAAGATCTGAGCAAAGAGCAGTGGAGACAGAGAAAAGAACAAGTACAAAAACACTCTGCCCCCCACTAAACAAGGTCTAGGCATTGCGGATGGTGCGTAGTTAGTGAAGAGGACACTTGGAGGAAGTAGAAAAAAAGTTCAGGGAAACAAATAAAGGGCTCATTGAATTTGAAGTGCCTTTAGGTGAACATTTCAAATAAGAAACAAAATGCACGCATCTAGTGCTAAAAAAAAAAAAAAAAAAAAGAAAGAAAATCAGGGCTAGAGATATACAGGCAGTCCTCGGGTTACATCGGACTCAATGTATGTCATTTCGTGGTTACGTCACCATCTCCCATTTATTTATAAAAAAAAAAAGTTCTGTCATTTCTACGTATGTACATATGTGCTTTATGTTTTTTATTATTTATTTACCACAAGTAAAGGTCAGGAATTGTTATCTTTCTTTTAAATTTTTTTACTGTTTCATTTCATTACTGCTGTGTATGTGCTCCATGTGAGTGACGTAGGTGCTTATGTAGGTGGATTCTAACTTACGGTGAAAATCGCGTTACATCACACCATAGGAACAGATCTCCGACGTAACCCAAGGACCTACTGTAAACGTGATGATTAGGCACAAAGATGGTTTTTAAAGCCCTAATAATATACTAACGAATATTACCCAAAGAGAGTATGGATCAGAGGGTTGGCAAACTACACCACTCAGGCCAAAGGTGGCCTGGACTTGTTTTTGAAATAGAACACAACCACACTCATTCATTTACCTGTTGACTGTGGCTTGCAGACTCCAATGCTAAGTACCTAGGACAGAGACTACATGATCTACAAAATCTAAAACATTTACTATCTATCCCTTACAGGGAAGTTTACTGATCCCTGGTATGCAAAGACAAGGGACTAGATCCCACAGTCAAGCACAGGGATTATCCAACTTTTATAAATCAGGCCAGGGTGGGGAGTAAGCAAAAAGTAAAAAGTTGATAAAACAAAAAACAAACAAACAAAAAAATAAAATAAAACAGGAGACTATAGTGTCAGAAAAGCCAAGATATAAGTATTTTAAGGACAGAGTGCACAACTGTGTTAAATATCCACCAATGAATTTGGTAGCACAGTGAATAATTAGTAATGTTAGTTCCAGGTAAGGAAGAGCAGGCAAACCAGCTCCCAGGGGAAGGGGGAGGGAGAACCTGATTGTTTCTGTTTGCCCATTTCCATGGTGTAAATAGTCTCAAGTTCAGGCTACCAACAGTATATCAATTGACACAAAGGGGGGAGAAGTGGGGTAAGGAGTGGTGAGCAGAGGACCTAAACAAGAATATATTTTGAAGTGGTGAGTATGAAGACAGAATCTATAAGAGTTAGATTCCCCATAAATATAAGTTAGTTGAACCTTTACACAAGTAAGGCAAAGCACCAACACTTGAAATAATTGTATAATACATCAGATTTACCTCTACATTAAATCCATGTGTTAGAGATTTTAGCTTCTGTTAGGCTTGCTTACACCTTTAAAATTATAGATACATATTTTCTAGAATACATTAATAACTTCCTTAAAAGGTAGGTCAGAGGACATTGATGACATATGTAAATATTTGGAACCATGTGTTCTAACTAACAATTTACTTGTGTATGCTATTATAAAACTTTAAGCAAATAACGGTGGATCGTGGATATAAAGGTGAATATAAAATGCAAAAATATTTAAATTCCAATGAATCGCATCTTTTTTAATCCTCGGGGTTTTTTGCACTACAGCAAATCCTCTAATAAATACCTGCTGACTTTCTTTCTATGGTCTCAAGGAAATGCATGTACAGCCTAACTTTAAGCAACCCATTGCTTATGGTAGGCAGTATAATGGACCTCCAAAGAGGTCCAGATGCTAGTCCCCAGAACCTGTCAACATGTTACCTTGCAGGAGAAAAAGGATTTTTGCTGATGAGATTAAATTAATGATCTTGCTATTGCCATGGGTTAGCCAGGTAGGCTTGATGCAATCACAAGGCACCTTTATAAGTGAAATAGGGAGAGAGGAGGATCAGAGTCTGAGAGGTCTGAAGATGTTACTCTGTTGGCTTTGAAAATGGAGGAAGAGACCGCAAGCCAAGGAATTTAAGCAGTTACTACATGTCAAAGGCAAGGAAAGGGGTTAACCCCTAGAGTTCTAGAGGGAACCAACTCTATCGACACCTTGATTTCAGCCAAGTGAAAGTGATCTTGGAATTTTGACCTCCAGTGCTGTAAGACAGTAAGTCTGTGTTGTTTAAAGCCAAATTTGTGGTAGCTTGTTTCAGCAGCCACTGTCCCTATGCCATCTTCTCACAACACTAGTAAAGGACAGAACCTTCACTCACTACCAACAACTCCATTCAGGGAGCACCTGAGCTAATTTAAGAGCTAGCACCCATCCATCCTAATAAGCAGCACCTCCCAATAAATATTAACTTCACCCTTTCTTTTCTTCTGCTTATACTCTTCCACTGCAAACAGAACAGCTGAAAAACATTACTAACAGATTGGGGAAGATGGTAAGAAAACGTAATAACCTGACATTCCTCTCCTCAGACCTGATCTAATAGAGGCTTGAAGCAAGAAAATAATGAGAATCAAGGGAGACTTTAAGAATGTGCATATTTTCATTTTCTCTCCGAGGTAATTGTAGGTTCATTTAAAAAGACCACAAGTATTTTTTAAACTCCTATTTCAGGTATTTTTCTTCTCCTTTAAGAAACAGCTTTTCAGCATTATTTACAATAACCAAATGTAGAAGAAACCCAGGTGTCCATCAGCAACATGGTTTATACACACAATGGACAGAAATTGACACATGCTACAACATGTTGAACCTTGAGAACAATATGCTGAGTGAAATAAGCCAGTCCTCAAAAGACAAACACTGTGTGATTCCACTTACGAAGTACCTAGAGCCATCATATCCACAGAGACAGAAAGTAGAACCATGGGCACCAGGGGCTGGTGGAGGATTAGCAGAGAGACAGTGTTCAATGAGGACACAGTTTTGGTTTCATGAGATGAAAGAGTTCTAAGATATGAGAGATGGTGATGGTTACACACCATGTGAAGGTACTTAATGCCAATGAACTGTACACTTAAAAATGGCAAGGACAGTCCCAACTGCTGAAGGGGCTACCCGTGCAGCCCTGTATGGCAGGAGCCACTGAAACATCCATGAATGACAGGCAGTCAAAGGGGTCAGAGGACAAACTACCGATTATAAAAAAAATAAGCCTGGGACTTATCCATACTAATAAAAGGGTAATACGTTAATTAGACCGGGAGACCTTCCAGACAAAGCCATGGTGGCGGGGCCGAGGCAGAGGCAGTTAGGGGCAATCAGGCCAGGCGGGAGGGGGCAGTTGGGGGCAAGGAGGCCAGCAGTGGGGGGGGGGGCAGTTGGGGACAACAGGCCGGCAGTGAGGGGGCAGTTGGGGGCAATCAGGCCCGCGGGGGGGGGGGGGGGGGAGTTGGGGCAAGAAGGCTGGCGGGGGCGCGGGGACAGTTGGGTGCAAGCAGGCCGGCAGGTAGAGTGGTTAGGGGCAATCAGGCAGGCAGGCAGGTGAGCGGTTAGGAGCCAATGGTCCCGGATTGCGACAGGAATGTCTGAGGAGTCCCAGATTGGAGAGGGTGCAGGCCGGGCTGAAGGACACCACCCACCCACCCCCCGTTCACAAATTTCGTGCACCCGGCCACTAGTTTATTAATAAATTAATAAGTAATAGTACAGCACAGAGACTACACTTAACAATACTGTAGTGCATATTTGAGTAGATCTTAAAAGTCCTCATCACAAGCAAAAAAAAATGTGTAATTATGTGTGGTGATGGATGTTAACTAGATTACTGTGGTGATCACTTCACAATACATATGAATACAGAATCATATGTTGTATGCCTGAAACTAATGTGTCATCATACATCAACCTCAAAAAAAAAAAAAAAGCAAATGTAATTAGCAAATACACAGTACAGCTAGGCAGTACAATACAATTTGTAAAAAGAAAAACAGGCAGAATTCAGCACACTAGAACATAACTGCATGAGAGCAGAGATTTTGCTTTTTTTTTTAATGCTATATCCCAAACAATGGAATGTTCAGAGCTAAAATAAATGAATAAATGTTATGTGCTCAGCCAGCACAGATCCATCAATGTCCTATTAAGTGGGAAATATTTCTAGGCTCTGACTCTTTTAACAAAGTCTTAAAGAGGATACACCTGTATGTTGAAATAGAAAAAGCAACTTCATGCATGGGAAATCAACGTGAAATAAATTAACAAAGTCTACACATCATACTTCTAATATAAGTCCCATGCATATATGTGTTCTATATCTACAGTAAGTTCTAGGAACTTAAAATGTGCTAACGAAAGATCGCTCGATTGAAAACAAGAGGTGCATCTGGAGGCAGCAACAAGAAATGACTAAAGTAGGGAAACCACTTTGGGAATTGGGAATGATGAACATCAGCAACTCCAAATGCTGGGTCCACTTCAAACTACTGAGACATAACTTTCATTAACAGAGCAAGCCACTGTGTAAAAAATCCTAGAAGATGGAAATTACTCCTTCAACTTACTGTTCAATTGTCAGCTCTACAAAAATAGGCAGAAAGAAGATGACTATATGGAATAAGGCAAACATCTTGCTAAACCTGTGCTTCAGTGCACTTCTTAAAGTTAAATAAAATAAAGAAAACAGTGCATTATATGTAAAAAAAATATTTCTTTTTACAGATTAAAGTACTTAAAACATGGCTTAATTCTATCAATGACAAAAGTCCTTAAAATTATGAATGGCGTCTCTGAGTGTTCATATACTACCACAGTCTCCAAATACTCTAACATAACACGCAGTACTTTTCAGGTACAGCGAGTCTGTGCTCCCAAGGTATTTACCAGGGAACAGAAAAGGCTCTCACAGGCCTTGTCAAGACAATGTGATGTTGATACCTGTGAGCTTTACAATCAGAGCTGAATCCTGGCTCTAGCCACATTCAAACACTCAAGAAAGCCACATCACATTGGTCTGTTTCCATTTTTCTACTCTAGAGATCACACAGCCTCCCTCATGCTGTGCTTATGAGCACTAAGCACCATAATACACAGAAAAGATGAGCACACTATATGACACGGGAAACCTTCACTAAAAGTAATGGCTGCTGTTGTCTATTGTTAAAAGCACTGTACCTAGAAATTAGTTGACTAGCAATTATTTTCATTTAGTCATGAAAGCTAATAGTGTGAGAGTTAAGTTGGCAGAATATTTCAGACTTTCTTTGGTCAAAGGATCAGCTTGAGAAAGCTCTGGTTTGGGGAATCACCAGCAGCGGAATGCAATGATAAGAGAGAACATAAGCAAAGGCCACAGAACAACACCTGAGTAGGAGATGGCATGTGGGCAGGAGCTACACTCTGGGAGAGGAAGGGAAAAGGTGTGAGGATGAGCCCTTGAAGCACCAACAGAAATGGTCAGATGACCAGGTGTGATGGATAAAGACAACCAAGTTTACCAATCTCCACATCTGAGACCAGTAGCCCTCAATGAGATGTGAGAACAGGAGGAGGGTGACAAGCTGGGAGGACCGTGATCCCAGCTGACTCTGAGGTGGATGGCGCATTCCCTCAGAATTATCCTATAGTAACTGAAAATAGGGAACTACACACAGATCAATAAGAACCTGGAAACATTGTTCCCAGATTAACAATATTTAATTCACAGTGATACTCAACATTCTAACACACTTCCATGTGAGAATCAGGCCCGTGCACACTCGAGACACCATGTCCAGACCTCTAGCCTACAGAACTAGATGTGCTTTTAAGCTGCTAGACTGGTGGTAATTTGTTGTGTAACAGTGCACCAGCCAAGTTATCAATCAGCTGTGAGAGTAAAATGAAGGCATGTTCAGACACACTAGGTTTTAAGACACTTACTTCCCATGTACCTTTTCTCAAGAAGCTCCATCAAAAGGAGATAAAACAAAACCCAAAAAGTGGGTGTTAACTGCAGCAATGATTTCACAATATAAACACATATCAAATCATTATGTAGTACAGCTTAAACTAATCCAGTGTTTTATGTCCAATTATATATATATATATAGAGAGAGAGAGAGAGAGAGTCTAATAGGCCTTTTGAAGGTTATTCTCTCAATTGATTAACTCTTGTTCTAAAAAATAAAAACTCATTTTTAAAAGTGATGAAATACTTCCTATGTGTAGTGGTTCTGGCATGTGAAAATGTGCTTTCTTTAGAGAGACTGTGGTGATACTTGATCACTGTTGTTCCTTCAATATTTTCCTGTGAGATTCCAGTCTCTGAATAGTTGGACCAGGACAGCTTGTCCTACGCACTTCGTGTTAACAAATTATAGTCCATCCTCTGCACAAACACGTGGAGTTACTGAAACTCTGTGGCATAATGTCTTCATGTTAGAAAGTTCATAGTGTTCAACTGCTGTCATCTGTGTCTAACTTCCAGTCCCACCACAAGAAAGGGCACCTTCTTCCTGGTTACGATGACCTTAAAGACTCCAAAAGTAGGCATGTGCTGCTTCCGCTGCCTAACCCCCTAAATCTTCTCCAGGGTCCCTCAACTGACCATGTGAAGTGAGATCTTCCCACATTCTGTCACCCTTCTTGGTAGAGTCCACAGTTGGCCAGAGTTTTTATGAATTCTAAGAATTAGCTGAATTACTTTAGGTACTATCTGAGCAGCGCAAATACAAAAGACCTTTAAATTTCTGAAATACTATCCTAACTGCTCAGTTTGTTACCAGCTACATAGCCTCTGTTTAGTGTTACATAATGTGCTGTGTGGAGCCAGGACTCATTTCACGTTCACATAGTTAATTTTTTCCACTTACATGCAGGACTTTACATTTCATCATTCCTTAGTTTTAGCACCCCATTTTTTAAATGATTTTAAATTATGATGGTCATCTACTCATTGATCTATCTACCCCTCTCAGTTGTCTGTCATTAAAAATTCTGATAAGGTTTGATGTCTTTATTCTAGCTGTTGATAAAACTTCTACTAAAAAAGGAACCACTAATTCAGGTGACTTCCAATACAGAAGTATTATTTTACCTTAGGCATGATAGAAACATGAGCTCCTTAGTGACAAGTGCCTAAAATGGAACTTTCTAAGTGCAATGCCACTGTGATATGAAGAACTTCATTCCTTGTAATTTGATTAAAACTAGGTTGTTTTTAGAGATTATAATAAATGCCCTCATGGACACAGGTGATACTAAATAATGCTGTCCCCCAATGCACTTGTCTACCTATGCCCCTCCCCACATGTTCATGCAGAGCTGCCTCTGCCTTCCACAAACAAGCCAAGGATGTAGATGTTACAGAAATACAGTTGCAATTCACCTGGCAGTTTGATGCGCGTACTCACACATGACAACACATTGATTTTACTTCTACCTCCATGCAGACATCTATGTAAAGAAATCCATTAGGCAGACAGTTCTCATCTCTATTGACTGACAGAGTGACAATTGAATACTTTTCACCTTCCAGCGTGACTGACAGTTAGACACTTAAACAAGCCTTCAAGTTGCAATAATAGTATGAAACACTTTCAATTATCTGAATCAAACAAATCCATGATCCTACTGGTTGAATGCATTTTTCTGTCGGCTGCTATGCCTGGCTTGGTTTACACTATTATTTGGATAATTTTGTGCCTATTACAAGAATGTTTTTCTCAAAGAGTAAACTCGTTTTATAAGTGATGATTTATTTTTTAAATGTTAGAGTTTTCTATCAACATATAAAACATGGGTAAATATACAACCTAACCAAACCTACTCATTTTTCCTTAAGCTTACAAATTTTTGCACACCTGCATGTTGTACTGGAAAAGCATTTTCTGAAATAATCAGCTCTTAAACTACACTGTCTGTTACTACATGAAGATTCCATGAATGTAGGTGGTAGTCTAATGACAAAACACTGATTAAAATGCAAAAATCACTTGTAATGCTTACTCATTTTACATTCTTAGTCTTAGAGATCTCATCACTTCCCTAGTAAGCTGGGGTAAAATTTAACAGGATAAAGCCCTTTCTCGGTTACAGTTTAAAGAAGTATATTCATTAACAACAACAAAAAATCCTATGTGAGAAGCATGCAGCCTAGAGAAAAAAGGTTTTTGCAAAACTCAACAAATGAAAAAAAAAAATCAACAAATGAACAGGGAGCAAAAAAGAATTACTACACCTAGAAAAACTTTACAGACCCAAGGGGCTGAATGCTCTGCTGAGTTCCAGTCCATCACCCTGAAACACAAACTTGTCCATGGGATTTAAACACAGATACTGCACACTGGCACGCAAGGCAGATCAGCATGACTGTAATGTACTATAAAGGAGCCAACAGAATCCAAAGTCATGATCAAGTAGAACCACTTCATAAAAATATGATCGTTAACGGGTAGCTTGGTCTTTTTAATTGAATAGCTACATTGAAAATGACAGAATCATTTTAAGAGCCAAATTTAGGGTGAGGAGTAAAAAGACCTAAAAATAAGATGTTTTCACACATGTCCCCGAAATATTTGCCTCAGTAACAACAACGTGTAGCAACTAAGTAGCTTTAAATATTAAGTAAACTTCTTTCTTCTCAAAAATGATTTTTGGTGTTTTTTTTTTGTTTGGAAATGGAGGCAAGGAACAAAGAAACTATAAAGGAATATCATCCTTCCAAATTTACTCCAACTTTTCAAAATAAGCAGCAATTGCTACTTAGCCTAAAAAATGTGCTTTTGAAATATGCAGATAATTTGAGAATATGAAAACACTTGGTCAGATATAATTAATGAATATTAAAATTATATTCCTCATTAAAATCACATTTGGCATTTCCAATAAAATATACTTTTTAAAAAACAAGAAATGGCTTTTTTGAAACGATTGGTTTGTGACAAAATATAAAAAAGAAATAATAGCATTTGTTATTATTAAGGGACTGGCCTTTCTGCTTAAAGTCAGGTTACTCAGCTGATAGCCTTTTAGCAGTCAATACTATTTGAAGGTGCCAATACAGAATTTACTGTGCGCACAACACAAAATGACTCTACAGACACTGGCGGTTCCAGGCTATACAGCAAATTGATTTTCTGGAAAGGAATGCTGCCTGTGTTTAACCTAACAGTGTAACCCTGTTGTACTACATGGAAAGGGATCATGCATATTGATTTCTTTATTACAATTCTTCTTGTGATCAGTAAACATTCACAAAACACTCTATTCTCAAAGAAAATCGTTTGGGAACAAATTCACTAAGTAGACTCTGGGTTTTTATGTGAATTCCATGCCATCTGCTTTTAACAGATAATAGTACGAAACGGTTTATTTCTTAACTCAGCTGCCTTTTTCAGCCTCTTAAAATAATGTGTATTATTGGTAAATCTGAACAAGTGATCTGTTCCATCATTATATTAATTTTGAGAAAGTGAAATTATTTTAATACTTCCCAGGTGAAGAAAGATTCACTGTCCTTTCCATGTACATAACTTTTGAAAATAATGTTTCCCAGTGTGTCTGCTCTCCTGCAGCAACTATGCAGGAGGCACCACACCGCTCGCTGTTTCTAAAGGACACGGGGAAACTTATCTGCTGGCTGGTTGGTATGCACCCACAGCAATGAACCTAAAACACAATAGTAATGGGACCTGAATTTTATATTGCTTTCTTTGGAGACAATTAAACTTATAAGCCTGTTAATGTGTAGTTTCTAGAATCGATGTAAGCAATTAAAAAACTGCAACAGAAATGTTTTGTGAGGCCTAATTACTATAAGGTCACTAGATATTATTTGGAGTCAGTTTAGTTTATCACATTACGACATGACAGGACGTGAGGCAAAAATTATAAATTCCTTCCCTAAATCTGTCCTTTTCTGATCTAGATGGATGAAGAATAATTAACTCTTAATTATTCAGATGACTTGAAGGCAGTTTTAGGATTCAGTAAAGATTGCAGTCATTTTAACCAAGGAAAGCAGTCTCCCATCATTTATCAAATCTTGCAACTTGACCAATGATGAATAAAAAAATCCATGTTTACCCACAGCCCTAACTGTACCTTAGAGGTTGTTAAGCAACAAATTTCCTTTAAACTCCACCATATGCAAATCATCAGGCACAATTTGCATTTTAAAGTATTTAACTCTACATATTTATTGGATTTTGAGGCCATGCTGATCATTGATTTATATGCTTCTGGCAATCATATTTCCATATTTGTATGATTTTGATGACAGTAATAATTCAAATATGCAGAAAGTTGTTCTTTGAACAATATCTTTAATTACGTCCTCAAAGCATCATTGTTTTGCCTGGTGTCCTGACAAAAAGGGTTTGAAATAAGAAATGGCATAATAATCCAAATTGCACAGAAATATATTTGCCATCTTCTGCATACTACCAAATACACAGAAGTGACTTCACAGTAACCAATCCTTAACTTTAAAAATGCTATGAAGCCCAGCAACTTGAACCTAAATACTTTTATTAATACTGACACACTTTCACAATAAATTCAATCACAGTTCATAACATTTCTGTTCAAAATGCAAAACCTGCCCCATTTACTATGCTGCTAACTCAAAAAGTTTGGCTGCAATTTTTTTACTGAAGTCATCACAAATTATGTGCTTTCTTATTAAAGCTATCAAAAATGTAATCATTAAAAGATTCACAAGTATTTTCTCTATTTGTTTTCTCAAACACAAACACCAATCATAGCTCCTGTAACCACTGTCAATTTTAAGATGATTTTACCATTTAAGTATATAAATAAATTTCCTACAATAAATATTCAGACATATATAAATGTAGCCATGAGTTTGGCTAAGTAAAACTGATGTTAACAGTCGATTTCAAAATTAAGTAAAAGACAAATATTTTTATTTCAGAATTTCTAGGCATTCCTTTTTTCACACACATTTATTCAGTAATGACTAACATTCTACATGGTGCGTAATCAACTCTGCATATGTTAAGCATTTTCAATGAACAATGAAACCGGTTCATTTTATAAAGCACAAGAGAATTCTCAAGGAAAAAGTTAAAATCATTAAAACCCAATCATTAAAAAGTAAAACTTTATGTATTATAAAATCAGAAATCAGGCCCAAAACATGCCAGTATTAAGTTCTCTGGCTATTTCAAAAATTGTGATCTTTAAATACCTGGAGAATACAAATCTGGGGAGAGAAATATTAACATGTGCTCAAATTTCCCCAGATGGATATATAAAAAAACGAAAAACATATTATAAGTATATTTTAGCTACACAATTTAAAGTGCATAATACATAGTGCTTTAAATTCCTACATGAATTTACATTAATAGTTATTCTTTAGAGAAAGCTAAAATATTTATGGGTGTTTAGGTCAAATTTAGTGACCATCATAGCTGAATAAATAGCCACCTGTTTTTATAAGAAGACTCCAAGCAAAAAATCATGATCATGTAACAGAGACCCAAGTCAGCCACCCATAAATGAATTTTAATCAGAAAGAGCAATTCAGGAATATTCACAATTTCAGAGACATTCTAATTAAAACAAAAGTAGGTGTAAAAGTTTCTAAATTATAATTTTATGGCTATTTTCATACACAACATTTCTAATAATCATACTGGAGATTTAATACATCATGGTTTTCCTTTATGTTACTTTAAACTCAATTCAATGTTCATCTAGGTAGTAACACCTTTCCAAGAGTTCTTTATTCATTAAAACTGTAAAATCTTGTCATCCTCTAAGAATGTAAACAGCAGTTAGAAAAATATATGACATGTAGTAAAGAACTTTAAAAACTAAAGACAAACTGCTGTTTATGTTGAAGTGATGTTCCACTGTACAGGGGCTAAGGTTACAGTAATATAATTTCCACACACAAAGAAAAGGAAGAGAAGGAAAGCAGAGGGAAGGAACGGAGGAAAACAGAAATGAAGGGAGGTGGGGAGGGAGAACAAGGCCAAGAGATGGGGAGGAGGTGGAGAACTGCAGGGACACTCCTTGACTCCCCCTAGCGGTCGCAGGAGACAGCGCGGCAGACTGGGCCCCGCTGCCCACAGTATTTACAGAACACGTAGGTAGATTGCTGGTGTCTGTGAAGTGGTTCAGGCAATGCTATGTAAAGGAGCCCAGAGCCAAGTGCTCTGAAGATGAGCACTTCAGAGCCAGTCAGTTGTCTCAGCCATGTCTGTACACTTGAGCAGGTACCATAGCAAATACCATGAGGCAAGAGAGCCCATACATTAGTATCTGTGTAACAGCACAGAGCAGAGACGATGGTTACAGAACTAGGATGATGGTATCAAGTCTCATTCTCACAGCAGTTTGCCTTTTCACTCTCTTTTCTTTTGTTCACAATAATGCAAGTGCACAAATAAGAAATCACATAGAAATCCATCTGCATCATGCTATGAATGTGTTTTTAAGCAAGAAATCTGAGTCAGAAAAATCAACAGTAAAATAAACCAGATTTCAAATCAATCCAATGCTCTTGTATGAATCACAGGTACCATATAAAATTCTCCTTCTGTTATAATCCTTTTTACATAATCATACACACAAGAAAAGGTCTATTTCAAAAGATTACTCAATTTTTCAGCTTTCACAGGCTTAACCCAAATCAGGGAATGTATGCTTCCACTGTAGATATTAACAACTCAAAAAAATACAATGAATAAACAAGAAGTCTACACACAGACACACACAAAAAAGCTAGTTCAACACTTACCTAAAATTACTGTATATCAGTAAAAGAAAAACACACCTACTAACTCAACAGTAAGGAAAATAACCTACTACAATAGAGCATTCAAAGCAAGCATATTATTTAAATGAAACTTGGGCACAGTAAGGAGCAATATAGGAAAAAACAAAGGCTTTTATTAATAACATTTAAATTATTAACTTAATCGAAAAGAATACGTTAAATACACTAAGTGGTGGGATTTAAAAACCTGCTTTTGATTATACAAATATCAAAATACAAAAATAATATTCTTGGTAAATAGTCTCCACATTACTTAACAAGCTTCTTCTCTGCGCCAGGACTGTTACCGAATTCTCTGCTTCCCTTTCTGAGGTTCATTAAGGTGCCACAGGGACTCATTACTGTCTATCTCTCGCCCTGTCCCTTAATTGCCCTCTAGGCACCATCCTTGTAATCACTGAAATGTTCTGAGCTGGGCCAGGTGCTCCCGGGGGCATCAGATACATCTCCACGGTTTAAGAATCAAAGTATACAATCAGCATGTCCAGGTTCCAAACGCCAGAGGGGACAGGACTAATATTGTTTGCATTATTAAAATCTGTGTTCCCTGATCCTTTTGTAAACTTACATTGCATGGTCTCAGGGTGGGGTCAAATATCCTTTGTCCTTTAAGGACTCGACAAATGAAGGATTGATTATTCACATATGTATAAAACTGTATTGTATACATGAACATTAACATACATCCATAAAAAAATGAACTGCCTACCAAAAAAAATCTTTCACATTCATGTAAATTTTTAGTGTCTAGGGAAAAATAAATTAGTTATTTTTACATAAGTAACCTATCTCAGGTTGTGAATTATAAATCCATTGATTCACAAAGACATCTGAATATTCTAACTACACCTTAACAAAATGTGTGAATAAAATTTCTCTTAATTAGTTACAATTGCAGCCTATTTCTTAATTGACTTCTATTATAATGATAAATTTATACAACCACATCAATAAAAAACACAAAAATAATTCATTTGTCTTCAAGGGAGAATGTGAAATATATGTATAAACTCTAAATGTGAAAATAAAATTCTCCTGGAACTGTGGCATTATTTTTATAATTTGTATGGCTGAGCAAGATGCTTATTAATAATAGATTAAACAGTTGTAGCCAGCCATGTAAATTGGAAGTTGATTAAAAAAGGATCTAAAATTGCAGTCTTACATTATCACACAAAACCGATGTTTTCACTTGTAAAATAAAACGAAAAGCTAAATCCTGAACTGCCTGGTTCAAACAATACCTGCAGAACATAAAATTACATCGGTATCATATATATGCACACACACATGTACACACAACTCAAACAAAAACAAAATTCAGTGAAATAAGATAGACAAATTACATAGTGGTCCTGAGGAGGGAAAATGTCTAGTCTTTTTCACATTTTTTGTTGCATTCAAAACCCCCACATACACAATAAATTCAAACTCATTTACTCAGGTAGCGTGCAGTTATATTTATGGACGCGGGTGAAAAGTCAATAAGGACACTTATCATCTCAGTGCCATGCTTACAAGCTATTGCTGCAGCCTAGTAGACAGACACATGTCCAATTGCAATGCAGATTCCAAGTACTTTATGAGCTAATACATTTTTTTTCAAATGTAAACCTGTGTTTATATTATTTAGCTTGGTTAAATTATGTTTGAAATATTTAGATGAAGATCCAATAAAAAACATATTGCTTAAATATGTAATACATTTGAAATACTTCAGTAAAAGCCAGTAAATCTAGATAACACAAGTGATAAATGAGTCATAGTACTTCAATTTAAAGGCTAAAATAAATGTTAAAATAAGTTGATTGAATTTAGGGAAGCAATAACTTATGGGATCTATAGAGTTCTTAGAATAGTATAATTTTATATAATTCAACAATCACTAGTATTACTCATTTAATATGGAATTTTTAAAAGTAAATAAATTGTAATAAATAAAGGCATTACTACACATTTATCAAAGAAGAAAAAGTAGAAAAAAACACCTTTCAATCATTTAAAATGGTGTTCTTTAAAAAATAACAATACTTTATGACTAAGCACATGAAATAAGAAAAAATGTACAAGGCAACTCATTTATAGTAATTCAACCTTCATCTTCTGACTTAGTTACTGTAAAAAATCTATTATAAGTTCAATTTGGTAGTGAACTATAGCCATCTACTGGAAATGAACAGTTAAAGCAAATGTTTAATATCATGTTTCTCTCTAAGAAACCAGGATTCTTTGTGCTTAATTTAGTAGACCAGAAAAAATGAACAATCCCAGATGCATTAAGATAAAATTTAATTTATTATACCAGCCTCACAATC